>NC_134400.1:79427547-79618667 GCF_050003625.1 Haematobia irritans
TGTCAGTAAATTATTGGGAATATTATCATTTGACTCGTTTATCCTTTTTATGTTATTATAATATTCTAAAGTTATTACGATATTACTAAATTAAAATAGTAGATGTGAATAGCTTTGTGCACTGAAAAATATTGTCGTCTCCTTAAAATACGAACGCGAATTTTGGTTATAATAGCATTTGTGAATTTCTTTTATGTTTTCCTTGTCCAAAAGACGATAAAGTCGTTTTGTCCTTATAATTAAGCGATTCAACTTAAAAATGGGTATGTTTTCATGAAAGAAGGAAGAATTAATGAAATAGTCTTTAAATGTGAGGAGTTTTTGCATCTTAACCACAAACCAAAATAGCGTTCAAAAATAGAAGATGTTTTTCAACACTTTATTTTAAAAACGTATATATACAATAATTTCTACTTGAAGTCGAGTCTGAATTTGGAAATTTAAGTTGGCGTTAGCACGTTTTTAAAGCACTTTGATAGTATTTTCTACAATTTAAATAAAAGTAATGTATTTCGAATTTTTCACAATTTCAAATCCAAACTAAAATTTTATTAAAAAAAATGACAATTCATTTTTTTACCAAATCCAAAGCATGCTTAGATCATATATTATTTTAAAATAACAAGTAAATAAAATAGAGGTGTTGGGAAGGTAGCTCCCACAAAACGAAGGACATCCAGTAAAAAATTTGTGATAGTAATCAAAATGTATCGAATACGCAAACAGAGCTAATATGCCTTAGATATTGTTACAGTCTCACAGAAGTGGAACTAAAATGAAAATAATATGCATTGTAAGTGAAATAAAGCCTTTAAGTTTGTTAAATTTCAATCAAAAATGTGACTTTTGATACAAAAAAATTTAGCTTTTTTTCTAGCTATTTTTTAGCATTTTTTAGCTATTTTTTTGGGCAAATCTAGCGGTTTTTGGTGAAACAATTCTGGCAACGCTGGGCGTGGGGCTGGAAAGGACAGGCGGGGCCGTGACCGGGTTCGGAACACTTATTCAGCGCGCTGACGGTGGTGTTGGTGCCCAATGTGTGACCACATTGGGCACGAGGTTATGGGGCCGTGAAGGCGATAATTGGGGACACGTGGCTGTGACCGCGTTCGGAACACAGTTTTGGTTAATGGTCGGCTAGAAAACAGCTTTTGGCGAATGACCTTGATGACGTCCTTGACCTGTGACGCTACGAATAGGGCAGAGTCAGAGCTGTGACCGAGTTCGGCACACAGAGCACGGCAGTCGTGAGTAGTTGGCGGCCGAGGTGGGTATCGAGGAAGACAGAGCTGAAAAACACGTGTCACTCACGGTTGACCTTGAACGTGTCCCTAGCGTGACGTGGTAATTGGCGATGGAATATGACTTTGACCGTGGTCGGAACACTAGTCAAAGCAAGAATCTTCGGAATACCGTGAAACGTGACTGTGACCGCGTTCGGAACACAAGCCGAGATAACGTGAGTGAAACACGGGCGGAAGCGTGACAGTGACCGCGTTCGGAACACAAGCCGAGATAACGTGAGTGAAACACGGGCGGAAGCGTGACAGTGATCGCGTTCGGAACACAACGCACGTTTGACGGGAGAAGTTTACGTGTGAAGCAAATGGCGATGGGAACGAAGATTCCAAGTAAGAATAATCTTCGAGAAACCGGAAAGCGTGACTGTGACCGCGTTCGGAACACAAGTCGAGATAACGTGAGTTAGACACAGGCGGGGATGTGACTGTGACCGCGTTCGGAACACAGCGCACGTTTGACGGGAGAAGGTTACGTGTGAAGCAAATGGCGATGGAAACGATGAGATCACGTTTTATGTCCGAATGACCTTGACCGTGACCTTGAACTGTAACGACGTGACTGACGAACGGAAGAAAGGACAGTGACCGTGTTCGGAACACTAATCCAAGTAAGAATAAACTTCGAGAAACCAGAAAGCGTGACTGTGACCGCGTTCGGAACACAAGTCGAGATAACGTGAGTGAAACACGGGCGGGGACGTGACTGTGACCGCGTTCGGAACACAAGTCGTAATAACTAGAGTGAAACAAGAGAAATGACGTGTCTATGACCGCTGTCGGAACACAGAACGCAAGCAGGTGGGAATATTTGACGGTTGGCGAGAATATCAGTAGAAAATCAAGTCATAAACACGCGTTATTCTCGAATGACCTTGACCGTGACCTTGGATCGTGACGACGTAACTGGTGGCGATATATGACCGTGACCGCGTTCGGAACACAAGTCGTTGTAACGTGAGTGGAGCAAGGGAAGTGACGTGACTGTGACCGCGGTCGGAACACAGAACGTGAACATACGGGGTAACGGACGGTTAACGGAAATGTCGATGGGAGCGAAGACCAAACACGTGTTATCCGCGATTGCCCTTGACCGTGACCTTGAACTATGATAACGTGTCTGACGAAGGGATATGACTGTGACCGGATTCGGAACACAAGTCAGAGGAAAGATCACTTGCACAAAAGGAGGTTGTGACCGCGTTCGGAGCACAAACCGTGATTCAAGTTGTAAATAACCTTGGACGGTCACGCGTAATTAGGCAACGGCGAAAAAATAAACGGAGTAAGAATAGAGTAGCTCGTTCGTCTCGCGGTATCACAATCTTAACCCCCGGTCGCCTTGCAAAATTCCCAACCGCTTTCACTGGGTTTTTGTTCACTTCACTTCTTTATTCTTACACAGATTTTTCACTCTACTCACCTGTGTTGCTTCGTCCACGTGTCGTCACCAAAGAGACCGGTTTCAATTTTCTTCTTCCTTTTATAGCTTTGTCTCTTTGCGGTTCATACCTGTTTTGTATGTGGGTGTTGTGTTATTTCAAACCGGTAACGGTACCTTGTTTACCACTCATGTGCGCAGCAACAATTCGTATGCTTGCCCAACCGACATCTTTTATCTCCCATAGGAGAGAATAATGCTTAAAACTTATAGCGCAACTCAAGAAAAATGTATTTCAAGGTAAAAAATAAAAACAATTCATTGAACAAAAGAAAACTTAACAAATGACTTCAGTCTTGGGTATTAATAAAAAAAAGAAAACAAAAAGAAATGGTGAGGTGAAAACGAGTGTAACGACTTTCGCCGTTACAAACTTAAACCGCACACTAGGTGTGTTAGTGTTTTCAAGACGTCAGATATAACTCCTGATATATGTTATATTGGCGTGAACTACTGCGTGAGCTGTCATGATCACCAAAGTGGTATTATAATGGACTGAATAGTCTAAGAAGAAAATAATTGAGAAGGTTCAGCGGTTGAAAGTAGAAGTGCCCATATGTAATAGGTACTTTTAGTTAATGTGGTATCACAATGGATTGAATAGTCAAAGTGAGCCTGAAATTAAATCGGGCTGCCATTTTAATCTAACCTAACCTTGGAAGGACAATATAGGAAGTGCTTTTAAAGTTGTGCCTTTAGAACAACTAACATTTTTTTTTTTTGCCTAGTGTTAGAATATATTATGTTTGGGACGTCAATGTTTCATAAAAATAATATGTGTGGATGTATATTAATTTAGAAATTAGAAAATAATAAATATATATTTGTTGTTATATATTATTCTGCTCTACGATGTGTACTGTATCACTTTTAGCTTACGACTGCCTTCACAGCTCCCTCCGCCAGGGGCTTATATACCGTGATTTGACGATTTCGAAAATTCTGGATAGTTTGGCCTACAGCCATCTAGAACTATCTAGATACAATTTATCTAACAGCACATATTCAACTGGTTATCTTCATTGCCTACAGCCATCTGGAATGTTCTATCGGGCGTTATTGTACAGGTGATATGGCACACATACTTTTAGGCTTATGCTAATAATCTAGTGCATTCCACTATCTGGTAGATGTCGTGCAGGCATAACATAAGTGATTATGGTCATATTACTACAATTATAACAATAAGTAAAGCAAAAGGCGTTACTTTTACAATGAACGATTGGAAAACTAAGAACACAAAAGATGTTTAGGAAAGTACGAGAAAATAAAGAAATGACAACAAGTTATGACGTAATTTTATCGTTACAATTTGAAATTTAAATTAACGGAAACTAATTTAAATAAACTTAAATCTAGAAATATCACATTCGTAACAATACATTACAAATAATCAACTATGACATATCGTCTGTTGTATAAAATATTTTCTTAACGAAAATGTAGACATTGCTTATAAAATATTTATTAATCATAGCTTATTAAAAATTAGTATTTCAAAAATTTAAATTAAAAAATTAGTATTTTACCATATTTCATCAATTATCATCTTTCTATATTTGTGTGAATTCCTTACATAATAATATAAATTGAGCCAATCATTAGTTATGTATGTGACCATTTAATATTTCAATTAGTTCAAATTCATCTATATATTCTTTTCCAAAATATCTTTTCCTGAATTCTCGAAGAATAGGACATCTTGCCATAAAGTGTTGAAGGTTCTCATTTTCAGTGGTATTGCATATCTTACATGTTTTACTTTGTCTTTTATCAAAGTTGTTCGCATTTAGGGGTAAAATATCGCATCTACACGCTCACAAAAAATCGCTTCTGTAACATATACTCCCAAACATATTTTGCTTCAAGCATATATATTTTTGGGTATTGCCCAAACATTTATATGTTTGATCTCTTCCAATATATAATATGTTTGAAAGCATATTGGTATAAACAATATGTGTTTGGGTAGTCTAAGTTACACACATTTTGTATTTTTGCATCCAAATTCAATAATGTTGTCTTCCAAAAAACAATATGTTATTATGTGAACATATAATATGTTTGGAAGCATTTTGCACCCAAAAATATTATATGCTTAAAAAAATTCTCCCAAACAATATTGTGCTCAAAATTTTATTTATTTATTTATATATTTACAATCATAATGAATTATGAAAATAAACAGGTAATATAGGTGCTAACAACATAGGTTTTCGACCTGAATGCTCAAAATTTTGTTTCTGCCTAATTGTATATTCCCCCACATCTTTCTCACTTCCACGAGATTTTTTAGTTCTTAGCACCTTTTTCTGTAATACAAACATTGTAGGAGAAATTATTCAATTATATGATTTTTATACCCACCACCATAGGATGGGGGGTATATTAACTTTGTCATTCCGTTTGTAACACATCGAAATATTGCTCTAAGACCCCATAAAGTATATATATTCTGGGTCGTGGTGAAATTCTGAGTCGATCTGAGCATGTCCGTCCGTCCGTCCGTCCGTCCGTCCGTCCGTCCGTCCGTCCGTCCGTCTGTTGAAATCACGCTAACTTCCGAACGAAACAAGCTATCGACTTGAAACTTGGCACAAGTAGTTGTTATTGATGTAGGTCGGATGGTATTGCAAATGGGCCATATCGGTCCACTTTTACGTATAGCCCCCATATAAACGGACCCCAAAATTTGGCTTGCGAGGCCTCTAAGAGAAGCAAATTTCATCCGATCCGGCTGAAATTTGGTACATGGTGTTAGTATATGGTCTCTAACAACCATGCAAAAATTGGTCCACATCGGTCCATAATTATATATAGCCCCCATATAAACCGATCCCCCGATTTGGCTTGCGAGGCCCCTAAGAGAAGCAAATTTCATCCGATCCGACTGAAATTTGGTACATGGTGTCAGTATATGGTCTCTAACAACCAAGCAGAAATTGGTCCACATCGGTCCATAATTATATATAGCCCCCATATAAACCGATCCCCCGATTTGGCTTGCGAGGCCTCTAAGAGAAGCAAATTTCATCCGATCCGGCTGAAATTTGGTACATGGTGTTAGTATATGGTCTCTAACAACCATGCAAAAATTGGTCGACATCGGTCCATAATTATATATAGCCCCCATATAAACCGATCCCCCGATTTGGCTTGCGAGGCCGCTAAGAGAAGCAAATTTCGTCCGATCCGGCTGAAATTTTGTACGTGATGTTAGTATATGGTCTATAGCAACCATGCACAAATTGGTCCACATCGGTTCATAATTATATATAGCCCCCATATAAACCGATCACCAGATTTGACCTCCGGAACCTCTTGGAAGACCAAAATTCATCTGATTTAGTTGAAATTTGGTATGTGGTGTTAATATATGGCCTCAAACTCCCATGCTAAAATTGGTCGATATCGGTCCATAATTATATATAGGCCCCATATAAACCGATCCCCAGATTTGACCTCCAGAGCCCCTTGGAAGAGCAAAATTCTTGCCATTCGGTTGAAATTTGGTACGTGATGTTAGTATATGGTATCCAACAACCATGCAGGAATTGGTTCCTATCAGTCCATAATTATATATAGCTCCCATATAAACCGATCCCCAGATTTGACCTCCGGTGCCTTTTGGAGAAGCAAAATTCATCCGATCTGCTTGAAATTTGGTACGTGGTGGTAGTATATGATATTTAACAACCATGCCAAAAGTGGTCCATATCAGTCCATAATCGTACATAGCCCCAAATAAACCGATCCGGAGATTTGGTTTTGGAACCTCTTGGAGGAGCAAATTTCATCCGAGTGAGTTGAAATTTGGTACATTGTGCTAGTATATGGTCGTTAACAACCATGCCTAACTAGGTCCATATCGGTCTATAGTTATATATGGCCCTTAGATAAATCGATCCCCAATTACACAAAAATTGGTCCATATCAAGTTCATAATTGTATATAGCTCCCAAATAAGCGACCCCCATATTTATTTGTAGACTTAACTATACATAACTTTTTTGTCTAATATATACCATGTATGGACTAAATCACAGTCTTTCGTACAAGTTTCTACGCAATCCATGGTGGTGGGTACATAAGATTCGGCCTGGCCGAACTTGCGGCCGTATGTACTTGTTTTTATTTTACAGTTTGTAAGGATCAAAGAAGTAGCTGATCAATTGCCCAAGGAAAAATAAAATGTTAATTTTGTAATAACAAGCAACAACCACCAACTTAATTCAATATCGCTCCCTGTTAAATAGCGCTCCAAGCTACTAAACACATATATGTTTATAGGCTATTTCTAAATTAATATATGTTTGCATCCAAGCATATTATATTTACAAACATTTTATGTCCCAAACATAATATGTTCTAACATATTAACATATATGTCCCAAACATGTTATGCTAGTTTATGAGCATTATATGCTTGCACTCAAAAATATTGTGTTTAAAAATTTGTGTTCCAAACATATAATGTTTATAGCCAAACATATGAAAAACAGTCTTTTTCATCCGTGTAGTTCGGCATATGATTGACATTTGTTGCGCATTATATTTACTGTTGATATAGCTTATTCCCATTTGAAAATCGAGGTTTTTATAAAATCTTGTGCTACATTCTAGGCTTTTTGAATGTTGTTTGAAATCTCTTTTGGTTTAAGCCTTGCAAGAGCATCTGTCCTTTTTGTATCCAATCCTGAGCGGTAGTTATTGAAAAGTTTAGTCTATAATCGGCACCCACCGCACGATCGCGTCTAAATGTTTTCTTGCAGTCGTTTCGGCTGTCCTTTTGGGTTAGACACAAAACCAATATATTTAATTTATAAATCCTCTATTTGTTGATGATTATTGCATAAGAATCTGGTTTATGATTTTAGCTAACCCGACTATATTTGATTGAACCCCCCGATTTATAATGATTGATTATAACGTTGACGTATGTGGTAGTCTATTGCTTTTATATTGAAATATTGTTTTGTATATGTAGTTCAGATGAAGTTCTAGTGTATAAAATGTGCTATTTTCTATGCTCGTTTCCAACTTCAAAGCATAATTTGGAGTGAAGTCTGGGAGTAAAATATCGTTGGAGCTTATATATTTCATCATAAATCACACATCCCCAAACTTGAGCAGCATATGTTTGTATGGATCTGCAGACTGCTTGAAACAGCTTACATTTGCTAGATATGGATATAAAGGGTGATACGGTCAAAATTTGGTCAAGGGAAAACGCGTGTAACTCGGTGAAATCGTTTATTTATAAAATCAAATTAAATTTCTTTTTCAAGTTCAATTAGTATAAAATTCAGGGAAAATATTCAGTTAGGCTTTCGCTTTTCCAAATCCGAATTGCCGGGCCTCACGCTTGACACCTGCCATCAGATTTTGTACAGCCACCTTGTCCACCTTCTTCGCCGCAGAAAGCCAGTTTGCCTTGAACTGCTGCTCGTCCTTAGCAGTTTTTTTGGTCTTCTTTAGGTTCCGCTTGACAATAGTCCAGTATTTCTCAATTGGGCGGAGCTCTGGCGTGTTGGGAGGGTTCTTGTCCTTGGGAACCACCTGCACGTTGTTGTCGGCGTACCACTCCATGGCCTTTTTACCGTAATGACAAGATGCCAAATCCGGCCAAAACAGTACGGAACAGCCGTGTTTCTTCAGGAAAGGCAGCAGACGTTTATTCAAACACTCTTTCACGTAAATTTCTTGGTTGACAGTCCCGGAAGCTATGAAAATGCTGCTTTTCAAGCCACAGGTAGAGATTGCTTGCCAAACCAGATATTTTTTTGCGAACTTTGACAGTTTTATGTGCTTGAAAATATCTGCTACCTTTCCCCTTCCTTTTGCCGTATAAAACTCCTGTCCCGGAAGCTGCTTGTAGTCGGCTTTGACGTAGGTTTCGTCGTCCATTACCACGCAGTCACACTTCGTCAGCATCGTCGTGTACAGCCTCCGGGATCGCGATTTGGCTATCGTATTTTGTTTATCTTCGCGATTTGGAGTCACTACCTTCTTGTAAGTCGATAGTCCGGCTCGTTTTTTGGCTCGATGCACGATTGTAGACGATACACCCAGCTTATTTGCGGCATCTCAGAGAGAGAGGTTAGGGTTTCGCTTGAAACTACCGGCAACTCTCTTTGTCGTTTCAGCGGCTTCCGGTTTTCGATTTCCCCCCGATCCAGACTTCCTGGCTGTCGACAAACGTTCCCCAAACACTTTAATTACATTTGTAACGATTGATTTGGTAACTTTTAGCAATTTTGCCAGCTTTGCGTGCGAGTAGCTCGGATTTTCGCGATGCGCGAGCAAAATTTTGATACGCTGCTCTTCTTGCTTGGACGGCATTTTGACAACTGAAGAGTGAATTCCAAAATCAAAATAGGAGCAACATTCTACACACACACCTTCAAAACGAGGGGTGTTCAGGTTTTTTAAATGCAAAATTGAAAGAAATACGTCAAGTTTATATTGACCAAATTTTGACCGTATCACCCTTTACCTGGCTGACTCAAAAAGTTTTTCCAGATAGCGTTAATACTGTTTTTAGCGGCTATATTTCACTTATTTATCTGTTTTGTGAAGCCTAATTTCGGGGTTAGGGTCACTCCTAGGTGGTATATTCATTAACTATACGGACTTCCTGGTTTTTGTATCGAATAACGTCCCTTATAGGAATTCTTCCACCCTTTCTAAAAACCAACATTTCCGATTGCCGTTTTGACTATGCAATTTACATATTAATGAGGCTTCACCTAAAATTTAGTATGTTATATTGAATTTAATTTTAAGATAATAGATATCTGGATACCACTGATAATGATTTTTGTGTTCCGTTTACCTACTCGACTTCATCTTATGGCGTCAAAACAAATCGAGACGTCCTAAGAGTTAAATGTTAATGTACAAAGGCAACGTTTAGTTCTTCTTTATTAGCAGGGAGAGCAAGATGAGTCGACGGACACGTTAAAACAAAACAAAAGTAAACCTGAAATTAAGTACAAAATTATTTGTTAGTAAAAACTTTCATATTCATGTGTGTTTGAATGCAATCAATGTTATGTATAAATGCAAGTAAAAAATTCACTCCTAAATAAATTTATGTCTAGGTTGACAAAATATTATTTTGGATTTAAAAATAATGTATTTAAATGGTTATCGTTGAAATCTATAATTTCAGTAAGAAAATTTGGGATCCAAACTTATAGCATTTATACATCATAATGTTTCGGCAATATCCAAAAATATATGTGCTTCCTTCAAAATATGTTTGGTACATATGGAAGAGAAGCGACTTTGTTTGAAGGTGTAACAAAACAATTCAATTACAATTTATTGGTGGAATTTGCCACGGCTATTTCAGGTTAAGTAAGAAGATAAGGCCGTCATAACATACAATGGTTCCGGGCGAACACAACGGGTTTCTTTCAGCTGTGGTCTATATCAAGTGGACTATTAGTCATTCAGCAGCATTATACAGTACTTATTTTTAAAAGAGAATTCACCCATAAGAGATTTTCATTTGATAAAATTGTGATAAAAATTTTAATAAAATGCGAATTCGGAAATTCGAAGTAACATTGTGCCGACAATGCGTTACCCAGCTTTATCGCTGGATCACCTTTTATGAAGATGTCAAATTTCTTAACTCTAAAAGGTATGCCGAATTATTAACATGGATTGCTCGTGATGTTATCAAACCAAAAAATAAACCAGAGAACTCTTTTAAAGAGCAGGTCTTGAGGAAGTCCCTTACTGGCACAAAATCCCGTTCTGTGCAAATATGAAACAATTACGTATTCGCAAACATATATTAATTTAGAAATTTCCTATAAACATATATGTGTTTAGAAAGAGAGACCTAGAAAGTAAACTGCAAGTAAAAGAATGGAAGTAACCAATCAGCGCCTTAAAAATATATACAAACAAACAAAATTTCATTAAAAGTTTTTTCTACCAGTTGAATTGAACAAATACAAACAATATTTTGTTTGGACCATTCCTCAATATACGCTTGAGGCAGAATGTGTTCGGGAGTATATGTTACAGAAGCGATTTTTTTGCGGGTGTACCATACATGGACCTCGAACCTCCTTGGACATTTCATAAAAATTTGAAAACTTTCAATTTTCAAAAAATCGGGCAAGGACAAGGTTAACTCCTCTACAGAAGGTGAACAAGTGGGAGGTCCCCCTCCCCGTCCAAATATTACAAAATCAGCAAAGAGGGGTCACCTTTTCGGACCACATACCGGAAAATAAAGTAACGGATCTTTGTCTAGACGAAATCCCCAAACCTGAAAATTATAAGCAAATCGGAAAACGTATACGTATAAAATCTAGAAGTGATAGGAAAAATGTTTGTTCAAAGAATGTACATATTAAGTTCATAGCAGAGAATGAAGCCGACCCATTTTTGTCGGCGGCGGCTGACACTAAATATTTGTGGGTGGGAGGTTCAACACTTTGGCAAAAATACGACAATTTTTAATACATTTTTCTGGTTTAAATCGATATTTTTAATTAATTGGCGCCTTAATTTGAGTCGAGATGAGTCGACATATTTGGCGGCGGCGTCGACTGGCAAAAAGTGGTCGGCGGCGACTAAAATCAGCGGCGCGACTCGGCGGCCTCATTGTCTGGTTCTTGGTGTTCGGTAGTTTATAAAAAATTCTGTTCATTGATGAAAATTGCTTTCGGGCGCCATCATGTTGCACAGGTGGTGTGGTGTTAGCTTCGGTGTCGGTATTTGCGTGATAGTCGTTCCGGGGTCGGTAAACGGTCGATGTTTGACGTCTATCATACAAACTACGGCTAATACCTAATCTACGAGCGAATAGTAACCCCGAAGGTCTCTACGTCTGTGGTGGAGCTGTAGGCCCGAAGGTCTCTGTGGTAAATTCCTCAGACGACGCAAAAAAATAAAAATATAGTACCTGTCTGTCATTGGCGGAGCTAGTATCTCATCATATGTCGTAAAACAAGTAAGGAAAGTCTAAAGTCGGGCGGGGCCGACTATATTATACCCTGCACCACTTTGTAGATCTAAATTTTGGATACCATATCACATCCGTCAAATGTGTTGGGGGCTATATATAAAGGTTTGTCCCAAATACATACATTTAAATATCACTCGATCTGGACAGAATTTGATAGACTTCAACCAAATTTATATACTCAAAATTTTAGTCGGGTGGAACACAATGTTAGTAAAAAAACAAATATATACGGCCGCAAGTTCGGCCAGGCCGAATCTTATGTACCCACCACCATGGATTGCGTAGAAACTTCTACGAAAGACTGTCATCCACAATCGAATTACTTGGGTTGTGGTATCTTAAAACTTCTTAACATCGTTTTCTAAATTGTGATTTAGTCCATACATGGTATATATTAGACAAAAAAGTTATGTATAGTTAAATCTACAAATAATTACGAATCGATATGGACTTTTTGTACGTAGAGAGCCAGAATTGAAATATGGGGGTCGCTTATATGGGGGCTATATACAATTATGAACTTGATATGGACCAATTTTTGTGTGATTGGGGATCGATTTATCTGAGGGCCATATATAACTATATACCGATATGGACCTAGTTAGGCATGGTTGTCAACGACCATATACTAGCACAATGTACCAAGTTTCAACTCACTCGGATGAAATTTGCTCCTCCAAAAGGCTCCAAAACCAAATCTCGGGATCGGTTTATATGGGGCTATGTACGATTATGGACCACTTTTGGCATGGTTGTTAAATATCATATACTACCACCACGTACCAAATTTCAAGCAGATCGGATAAATTTTGCTTCTCCAAAAGGCACCGGAGGTCAAATCTGGGGATCGGTTTATATGGAAGCTATATATAATTATGGACTGATAGGAACCAATTCCTGCATGGTTGTTGGATACCATATACTAACATCACGTACCAAATTCCAACCGAATGGGAAGAATTTTGCTCTTCCAAGGGGCTCTGGAGGTCAAATCTGGGGATCGGTTTATATGGGGCCTATATATAATTATGGACCGATATCGACCAATTTTTGCATGGGAATTTGACACCATATATTAACACCACGTAGCAAATTTCAACTGAATCAGATGAATTTTGGTCTTCCAAGGGGTTCCGAAGGTCAAATCTGGTGATCGGTTTATATGGGGGCTATATATAATTATGAACCGATGTGGACCACTTTTTGCATGGTTGTTAGAGACCATATACTAACACCATGTACCAAATTTCAGCCGGATCGGATGAAATTTGCTTCTCTTAGAGGCCTCGCAAGCCAAATCGGGGGATCGGTTTATATGGGGGCTATATATAATTATGGACCAATGTCGACCAATTTTTGCATGGTTGTTAGAGACCATATACTTACACTATGTACCAAATTTCAGCCGGATCGGATGAAATTTGCTTCTCTTAGAGGCCTCGCAAGCCAAATCGGGGGATCGGTTTATATGGGGGCTATATATAATTATGGACCGATGTGGACCAATTTTTGCATGGTTGTTAGATACCATATACTAACACTATGTACCAAATTTCAGCCGGATCGGATGAAATTTGCTTCTCTTAGAGGCCTCGCAAGCCAAATTTTGGGGTCCGTTTATATGGGGGCTATACGTAAAAGTGGACCGATATGGCCCATTTGCAATACCATCCGACCTACATCAATAACAACAACTTGTGCCAAGTTTCAAGTCGATTGCTCGTTTCGTTCGGAAGTTAGCGTGATTTCAACAGACGGACGGACGGACATGCTCAGATCGACTCAGAATTTCACCACGACCCAGAATATATATACTTTATGGGGTCTTAGAGCAATATTTCGATGTGTTACAAACGGAATGACAAAGTTAATATACCCCCCATCCTATGGTGGTGGGTATAATATGGGAAACATTTAAATCTGAAGAAATTTTAAGGAAACTTCGCAAAAGTTTATTTACACGCACAGAAAAACCATGTTTGGACATGGTTGCCGCATCCATTTAATGCTTATCTACAGCATGTAATTGCCGCGAAAACCATGTATTTTGTCTTTGTAAAAATAGTTTTCGAGCGGAGAAAAATGTATGGTGGCAATAAGAATTTGAATGGTTCTCAAATACCGCAAACATGTTCTATCATTTAAATGATAGAATTTGAGACCATTAAATGGTCGGGAAAATCATGTACCTGACCATTCAATTTTTTTACTTTTTTACAGGGAAAAAAGTATTTTTATAGGTTAAATATAGACATGTGTAGAAGCATTACATGGCCATAAAGACCATTTACATTTTTTTCGTGACCATTTAATTTTTTAACATGTTTGCAGCGACAAGAATTTTATAAAAACATTGAGCAGGTACACACGATTTTAATTTTGCGCGTCAGTCGTGTGTTGATTGTTTCTTGGAATGGACGGAGAATACGGAATTATTGTGTTTTGTGTTAATTTATTTATTCAGAAATGGCACGTGGTTTTATGTGAATACAAAAAAGGAAAGCGTAATTGAAAAAAATGTACCTGGTTTTGGTTCTGCATTTTGATATATGGTATAATTTATTTTTATTTGCAGTTACATGATGTCTGCGTTTGTACATTTGATGTGCACGATGTAAATATGGAATAATTACTTATTGTTGAAATTGAAATAAAATAGAGTGTTTAAAAATATATGATGTTTGTTTGAACGGCATTATAAATACAATTAAACAATGAATTGGTTTATAAATAAATTAAAACAAACAAATAAAGTTAATTTTGTGTTTTCTTTTCTCAAGTGGCGTCCTTTTTTCGACGATGAAAAAAGTTTTTCCATAAAGATCAAAACATTTTAGGTTGTGACCATGTTCTTTTAACTACACCGAAAGAATTTTCTTCGTAAAAAGAACGAAAAATTTCGTTAAAAGTACGAAATTTGTCATTGTTTTACAACCAAAGAAACTTTTCATTAAAAGTACGAAATATTTCGTACTTTTTACGAAGAAAAGTTCTTCCAAAATTTTCGTAGTTTGTAAGAAAACAAATTCGTACTTTTTATGAAGAATCTTCGTACTTTTTATGAAAAATCTTCGTACTTTTTATGAAACAATTTCGTTCTTTTTATGAAAATGTTTCGTACTTTTTATGAAAAATTTTCGTAGTTTTTATGAAAAATATTCGTACTTTTTTCTGAAAAATGTTCGAACTTTTAGAAAAAAAATTTATAGTCGAAAGTGCATTTGGTTGTAGTTGCAAGTGTGAAAAATGACATCACTACTTTACATCTTAAGGTTTTGAATAATTTTTAGTTTTATTGCTTCACTTTTATTCATAGCGCCCTATCACCCAAATGAGAAGTAGCATAGACTTGCATAAAAAAATAGAATAAAGGAATACACTCAAGCACATTATAAAATACAATTTAATGCCGCGAATGGAAATTTTACAACTTCAATGAAACTTCTTCGTTATTTCAAAGAAAATGTTTCGTACTTTTTATGAAGAAATTTTAACGCAGAATGTTTCGTAAAATATTCGTAAAAACTTCTTCACAAAATTCATGAAATGTGAAGAAAGTTTCGTTAAAAGTACGAACTTTTTACGAAGAAAAGTTAATGTAGAATGTTTCGTAGAAGTTTCGTATATTCGTAAAATGTTCTTCATAAAATTTACGAAAATGAATGAAAATTTCGTTATTTTAATGAAGAATTCAGGAAGAATAGTTAATGAAGAATTCTTCGTAAAATTAACGAAGAGAATTCTTTCGGTGTAGGAGAAAAACATTTTTAATGAATACCATAACATTTTAAATCGTGACCATTGTCTTTTCATTCAAACAAAATTCTTTTTATCAATATAATAACATTTTAGATGAGGACAATTACATTTTTCTTAGAACCATGTTCACTGAGCCAACATGGTTGCAGGTTAAAATGTTACATGGTCGCCGCAAAAATAGCTCCTATCATATTATTTTGCTCTTCGAATATGATTGTGACAATCATGTTTCTTCTCTGCGTGTATGATTTATCGCTCGATATATACGTATTAGAAGTTTAGCAAAATTAGAGTCATTTTTACAACTTTTTGACTAAGCAGTGGCGAGTTTACAAGGAAAATGTTGGTATTTTGACCATTTTTGTCGAAATCAGAAAAACATATATATGGGAGCTATATCTAAATCTGAACCGATTTCAACCAAATTTGGCACGCATAGCAACAGTGCTAATTCTACTCCCTGTGCAAAATTTCAATTAAATCGGAGTAAAAGATTGGCCACAGTGGTCATATGAGTGTAAATCGGGCGAACGATTCATATGGGAGCTATATCTAAATCTGAACCGATTTCAATAAAATTTGGCACACATCACTACTAATTGTACTCCTAGTGCGACCGTATTTGTACTTCTGGGACCGTATTAGTCCATATCGGGCGAGAGATATATATGGGAGCTATATCTAAATCTGAACCGATTTCAATAAAATTTGGCACACTTGACTCTGGTACTAATTGTTCTTCTTGTGCAAAATTTTAAGCAAATTATGGTAAAAGTCTGGCTTCTGGGGCCATATAAGTCCATATCCATAAGTCCATAACCTTACCAGCCGATTGAATTGTTTTTGCCTTCTTTGGGGCACTTCCTCCAGATTCAGTCCATTGTTTGGATTGTGCTTTTGTCTCTGGAGTATAGTGGTGGATCCATCAACGATCATTTTATTTCGCTTAAAACGATCCAAACCAGCTTGAGAAATGTTCATTTTTATGCGTTTTTGATCGAGTGTTAACAAATGCGGCACCCATCTTGCAGAAAGCTTTTTCATCTGTACAACCTCAAAAAAAATCGCTTCTGTAACATATACTCCCAAACATATTTTGCTTCAAGCATATACATTTTTGGGTATTGCCCGAACATTTATATGTTTGATTTCATCCAATATATAATATGTTTGAAAGCATATTGGTCTAAACAATATAATATGTTTGGGTAGTCTAAGTTCCAAACATTTTGTATTTTTCCATCCAAATTCAATAATGTTGTCTTCCAAAAAACTATATGTTATTATATAAACATATAATATGTTTGGAGGCATTTTGGACCCAAAAATATTATATGCTGAGAAGAATTTTCTCCCAAAGAATATTGTGCTCAAAATTTTTTTCTGCCTAACTGTATATTGCCTCACATTTTTTTCACTTCCATGAGTTTTTTTAGTTCTTAGCACCTGTTTCTGTAATACAAACATTTTAGAAGAAATTATTAAATTTTATAATTTTTTTAAATTTTACCTTTTGCCGGCCGGGGATTCGAACAGCGGACCACACAGTTTGTAAGCCAGCACACTAACCACTGGGCTACGTAGCTGTTATGGTCATCAAGAGATAATTATCGTTATAAGTCATATTTATATAGCATAGCTTGCGGCGCCCACGAGCCGATGCAAACATAACATTGGTTGACAACATAGGTTAGGTTAGGTTATGTGGCAGCCCGATGTATCAGGCTCACTTAGACTATTCAGTCCATTGTGATACCACATTGGTGAACTTCTCTCTTATCACTGAGTGCTGCCCGATTCCACACCCAGAAAAAAGTGCCTTCGAAACTAAAGGAAAAAATTTTCATCAATATAGTTTATCCATTTTATTTCCATTAAGGTAAAATTTTGTGAGAAATAATAAAATTTACTCGTTTCAGTAAAAAAATCCTAAACTGTAAGCAGTTAGGAATAGTTCATTAACTAGAATAAGGCATGAAATTTTACTCATACTATTTTCTTCACTGGGTATAAGAATTTACTACTGAAAAAGAAAATTTTATCCACCGATAACAAAGCATTCGTAAAAATAAACAAAACCCGAACTAAAACCAAGTTTCCTCAAAATTAGTAAAATTTCTTATAAAATGATAATTGCGACTTCCTTTATAATAGAAAGTTTTTCATACATACGAACAACACTTGGCATAGAAAAATATTTTAGTTCATTCGTACTAAGAAGTATGCAATCCTTTCAAAACTTAAGGAAACACACTATTTAGAATATAGGAAATTTTCCTAAATTTCTATTGTCTACCTGTAATCGATACCTGTCATCGTAATCGATGTGTTTGCGCGTGGGTGTAATCGATATATTTGCGCGTCGGTTGTTTTTTTAGTTGGAATCGCGTTGTTTCGGAGAGATTGTTAAAAAATAATATGGTAAAATAATATAATAAATAACAAATAAAATATATAAAATATTTGTTATTTTAAATTAGTGAGAAAAATTTTCGTTATTTTTAAATAAATCTATCAATGTTCGTGATAGTGTATAAAGAAAGAAAACACCAGCAGAATAACAACCCTTTCATTTGTCTTCATTTTGGAATCTTCAATTATCAGGTAATATTCAGTGACGCTAACCTTTTGCAACAAAAATGTTTTATGATTTTTTATATTTGTAGGTATTGAAATTGTAAAAGGAGGACAAATCGTTAGGCAGCAACTTATTAAAAGTGAAAAGTACAAGAAGAAGAAAAAGTGCGTTTTACAGTTGATAATATCACACGGAAATTGGAAATAGTGGAATAATAAACTAATATTTCAAAGAGATTCGATGCTGTTGATTCTTAATAAATATATTCAATATATTAATAAAACATGTCTTTTATTGAAGATAAAATTGCTTATAGTAATAAATAAAATTGTATTTAAAAACGAAGGTAAGCAGTTCTAATTATGAAGTAAAAGTTTTACCACAAATGTGTAAGATTTGTCGAAATGAATGAAAAAATTTCAATAAAATCATTCCATATATGAATTCAAATTAGTTAAATTTTTTCATTCTGTAGTATAGTGGTATATAAATATAGGGAAATGTTAACTAATATATGGAATGCATTATTCCTAATTTCTACGAAAATCACATCGTTCAAACAAATAAAAATGTCTTTGGCGCTATACGAAGTTCAACTTTCTTCACAATGAGTTCATTTTAACTTAAAGAAGGGGTCACTTTTTTCTGGGTGCATGTTAAGCTCAATGACAAGGGACCTCCTTTTTATAGCCGAGTCCGAACGGCGTTCCGCATTGCAGTGAAACCACTTAGAGAAGCTTTGAAGCCCTCAGAAATGTCACCAGCATTACTGAGGTGGAATAATCCACCGCTGAAAAACTTTTTGGTGTTCGGTCGTAGCAGGAATCGAACCCACGACCTTGTGTATGCAAGGCGGGCATGCTAACCATTGCACCACGGTGGCTCCCTTGGTTGACAACATAACATTGTTAAACATACATTTGTTGGCAGCGTGCAGCAGTGGTTGGTCGTCCGCCTTGCGTGACAGGGGTCCTGGGTTCGAACCCTGCTTCGACCAACACCATTTTTTTTGTTTAATATATTTTTTAACATATATTCCATATTCGTTCGGAAGTTCCCGAAAAGGTGTTCAGCATTACATACTATTATATTAAATTTTTACTACGAAATTGTAAAGTGTGTTTTATAAAAGACTTAAAGTCAGAAAAGAAAAATGCTTGATATACACGAAATGGACTGAGTTCAAATCAAATATTATTTTTTTATTGCAAAATAAAAATTGTGTAACAAATAAAGGTTTTTGTATACAAGTTTAAAATTTTCAAAGAAATTCAAAAACTCTTACAAAAGAAGAACGTGAATTCGAGTATATAAAAATATTTTTCCATCGAATCCTAAGGTTAACGATAACCATTCAAAAGCACATTATATTTAAATTCTAAACAGTAATTTTAAAACAGCACATAAATTTATTTTGGTGTGAACAATTGTTTGCTAGCACATTACACCATTAATTTAGAAATACAAATAAATATGAATTTTTATTAACGAATAATTTTGTACTTAATTTAATTCTTAAGGCCGGTATAAATTGGTATTATCGCGTTAAAATGGCCATGTCTCTTTTCTTTTAAAGAAAATAAACTTATTCAATTGTTGCTTTGGATCTTTCCCCACCATGTTATAATACAATTTACCGGAAAAAGTTGTAATGTTATTCTGGTTTTGCCGCTAAAATGAGAAAAAATTTTAGCGGCAAAACTCGAACTCAATGCCCGCTTTTATTTTCGAAAAAAAAATCCGTCAACTCCTCTTGGACTACTCATTAATAAAGAGGAACTAATCTTTGTTTTTATAGATCTTACTGTTTAACCCTTCTGTGCGTGATGAGGTCCCGCTGGACCTTTTTGATTTTTATTCATACATAACTTTATCTTTTATATGAATTTCAGCTTGATGGTTTATGACTTCTTGTACTGAAGTGTTTTAAGTTGAAAACTTTACATTTTTATGTGATTGAATCATTAAATCGGTTTTTATAGGTATTTGAAAAAGTTTAGTGCGATTCTGCGTGATGAGGTCCAATGGGACCTATTACTAATTACATTAGTGGTTTTAGCACAGTTTAAAAAGCAGTGTAAAGATATTGCGATTTTCGTATTTGGAACAAAATAATAACACTAACATCCTTTCAGAAAATACCGTTATTTGGAAGAATTTGTCATTTTTGAAGTTTCCATTGGTTTCGTTGCTTGGTAGTACATAATTTTATGTCTTCCGTTGATATATCCAATATATTGAGAGTAAAAGTGCAAAAAAAGTTATTTGAACTTCATGGAAATCGTGGTCGAAATAAGTTTTTATATTTCTATACATTTTCCAGACCTATCGGCTCCTGGAATTTGGCAAGATGTGCCTCAATTTGGACCAAGTTTGAAACAACCACTGTGCACATAGTACTGCGAGCAAAACGAACGCCACTAAAAAAATCGTATTGTTTTTCCTTCAAAAATCCAGTTTGTTAAGAACATTCAACTACAAAAACAATATATTGTTGCTTGGTATGTATAAGGATACTTATAGGTACCACGCCTGCGTCAAACATCAGGGCCACTAGTATACTAATCAAAATTTTTAACATTATCTGTATCCTATTAAAAATTAAATAAAACTCTATATTTACAACCAAATGTTTATATATGCAAATTGTGCATTATAGAAGAGTCCACCTACAGTAAATGATCGAAAAATATCGTAGGGATAACCTCTCTACCATCCTTTTTTTATTGTAGGTCCCACGGGACCTCATCACGCTGGTATCGCTTCCAGTGTTATCACATACACAAGGGTTAATTTTTCACTGTTTCGCCCTGTTTTCATTTTACTTTCACAACTCTAAAAAGAGTGCACTGAAAAAATATTGTCGTGAGGCCAAAGAGTTCATGTCCTTAAAATAAGAATACAACTTTTGCTTAGCTTAGAAGACGCATTTCTCTAATATAAAGTTTTGTCCATGTTCAAAGGTCAATACTTTCAATGAAGTCGTGTTGTCGTTATAATTAAGTGATTTGACTTAAAAATGAGTATCATAACATGGACAAATTTTTGGACTAAGGTCAACTTGACTTTAATAATTCAGAAAAATTCTTTAAAATTAACGAAACTGTCTTTAAATTTGTTGCATTTTTGCATCTTGACTACAAAGCAAAAATCATTAAAAAATAGGATATGTTTTTCAATACTTTATTTTAAAGACATTTTTTACTTGAAACATAGCATAATTTCTACTGGAAGTCTTGTTTTGACTGCTTCGTAGAGTCAAGTACACAAAACCCCATTTAAAAGAGAATTGTGTCTTAAAAGCATCCTTAAATGCTTGTATTCTCCGCTTCTTTGGTTCGGAATCAATATCAAAATTGTTAAAGTGGAGACACAATCTTTGGAACCGGACATGCTTTTTGTTCAGTGTATAGTGCCCTTTAGTTTTTATGAAGATCCCTTTAATTACCTTTGTTTGAATATTTTGACTTACTCGTCCTACGTTCCGATTTGTTTTGACGAAAAAAAAATTGTGCCGTAATGCGAAAATGATAAACAAACCTCATGCTCTTTTTTCAAATATATTTTATCTTGGTACCGAATGAATTTTCTCTCCGAATACTCATGTTAATATTTTACTTAAGCATATACAATTTTTGGCGAAGTCTTAGGTTAGGTTAGGTTAGGTTAGGTTAAAGTGGCAGCCCGATTAATTTTCAGGCTCACTTAAACTATTCAGTCCATTGTGATACCACACGGATGAAAAAGACTGTTTTTCATATGTTTGGCTATAAACATTATATGTTTGGAACACAAATTTTTAAACACAATATTTTTGAGTGCAAGCATATAATGTTCATAAACTAGCATAACATGTTTGGGACATATATGTTAATATGTTAGAACATATTATGTTTGGGACATAAAATGTTTGTAAATATAATATGCTTGGATGCAAACATATATTAATTTAGAAATAGTCTATAAACATATATGTGTTTAGTAGCTTGGAGCGCTATTTAACAGGGAGCGATATTGAATTAAGTTGGTGGTTGTTGCTTGTTATTACAAAATTTACATTTTATTTTTCCTTGGGCAATTGATCAGCTACTTCTTTGATCCTTACAAACTGTGTGGTCCGCTGTTCGAATCCCCGTCCGGCAAAAGGTAAAATTAAAATAAAAAAAATGAATAATTTCTTCTACATTGTTTGTATTACAGAAAAAGGTGCTAAGAACTAAAAAATGTCTTGGAAGTGAGAAAGATGTGGGGGAATATACAATTAGGCAGAAACAAAATTTTGAGCATTCAGGTCGAAAACCTATGTTGTTAGCACCTATATTACCTGTTTATTTTCATAATTCATTATGATTGTAAATATATAAATAAATAAATAAAATTTTGAGCACAATATTGTTTGGGAGAATTTTTTAAGCATATAATATTTTTGGGTGCAAAATGCTTCCAAACATATTATATGTTCACATAATAACATATTGTTTTTTGGAAGACAACATTATTGAATTTGGACGCAAAAATACAAAATGTTTGGAACTTAGACTACCCAAACATATATTGATTAGACCAATATGCTTTCAAACATATTATATATTGGTAGAGATCAAACATATAAATGTTTGGGCAATACCCAAAAATGTATATGCTTGAAGCAAAATATGTTTGGGAGTATATGTTACAGAAGCGATTTTTTGTGAGCGTGCACATTTAACTAAAAATACATATTACCCCCCCCGAAATGAATGAATAATTTTATATAAAGAAATATATATTTTTAGCTGCATAGGTTTTATTTTGAAAAACGCTTACCTATAAAACTTGTACAAATCATAGAATACTAGTTTAAAAGCCCGTCAAACGACGGTCGAAAAAAACAAATTGTTTTTGTTCTCGCACCACAAATTTCATTTTTGGAAAATGTATTTCTGCTTTTTATGTGTGTTTGTTGTTCTTTTTGTGAACATCACTCGCTTTATTTGGCCATAGCAACAACAACGAAACAGCCAAACACACATGTGTAAATGAAATGGCGCAAAACCTGCGAAATGAACCTGCCTAATTCAGCGATGGAAGCACTTGGAGAGTGCAATAAAGAGATATTTCCAAACGTGCATATTCTTTTAAAAATTTTGGTCACTTTGCCAGTTACTCAGGGATGGAAAATAAAATTTTTAAGAAAGTACAAAAAAGGTATTTTTTGAGCGGAAAGGTACTTTTTACTAAATTTCAACAAAAATTTCACTGGAAGATTATTGTCAAGAGACTGAATTTTAAAGAAAATAAAATTTTGACAAAATTTTCTATATAAATAAAATTTTGCAAAAATTTTCTATAGAAATAAAATTTTGGAAAAATTTTCTATAGAAATAAAATTTTGCAAAAAAATTCTATAGAAAAAAATTTTGCAAAATTTTTTCTATAGAAATAAAATTTTGCAAAATTTTCCTATAGAAATAAAATTTTTATAAACTTTTCAATTGAAATAAAATTTTGACAAAATTTTCTATAAAAATAAAATTTTGCAAAAATTCTATATAGAAATAAAATTTTGACAACATTTTCTACCGAAATAAAAAATCGATAATATAGAATCGCATTCTTTTTCGACTAAAACATTCTTGAAGTTCAATAAAATCCTGTTTTTGACTATGTCTTTTACAAAATCGAGATTTTCTTCCCACATGAACATGTCTGTTTTGTCATATTTGTAAAAGATTATTAGCAAATAAGGTTGATAAAGACTTTCTCAAAATATTAAAATATTTTGTCGAAGCTATTGTACCATAAATCTGATATTGACTCAAAAATGTCTACACAAAAGGTACTAAATCATTCGCGGGGGTACTACGGTACTGACCGGGGTGAAAAAGTATTGGAAAAAGTACTTTCGTACTGCATTTTCCATCCCTGCAGTTACTACACACAAAAATTTTTTTTCTGATTCAATCACGAAATTAATTGATCCAATAATTTAATTGAAATGTCTTCAATCACAGAAATGATAGTATCAATTAAAAAATTAATTGAAGGTCAATTAAAAAGTTAATTGATCCAATTAAAAAATTAGTTGATACTATTATTTTTGTGATTGATTTTTGTTTCAATTAAAAAATTTTTTAAATCAATTAAATTTTTAATTGAATATTTTTTAAAACTCAATTAAAATTTAAATTGGAAAAATTTTCGTGAATTTTTTTTGTGTGTACGTGCTCATCCGAACGTTCATTTTCAACAATGAAGAGATTAAAGACGTATCTTAGAAATTCGACTAGCGAGAGTAGACTCAATGGATTGGCATTAATGTCGGTTCATCGCCGAATAAATGTGCCGACTGAAGAAGTCATTGATTTATTTGCTGCCCAAAAAGCCCGTCGGCTCAATTTAATATTATAAAAATATTGTATACATACCTATGCATAAATAAAATTTTCTACACATGAGATTATATGAATATTTTTTTCTAAAGTTGAAAACCCACCCCCCCCCCCCCCCAATTAAAATCCTGGCTACGGCCTTGGTGTCGTTACAACCCTTGCAATTTTCCCATCGAATATTGGCCATCATAACAGCCTTCTCACGCAGTAAGAGCTTGCAGGTGGCCAGAGGCATACCAACAGATTCTAGTTCCCCTGGAATATGTAAGGTAGTTCCTAGCCTTGCTAACTCATCTGCTTCGCAGTTCCCCGGTATGTTCCTATGGCCAGGCACCCATATTAGGTGAATATGGCGAAGTCTTACACTGAAAAAACAGTGAACCCACCAGGAAGAAAAATTTCGGTTAATTTTAGAAAATTTTGAATATTTTTAGAAAATTTTAACTAAACAGTATAACAAATAAGTAAATATTTTTCGACAAATTCTAGAAAATTTATTAGACATAATAAAATTTTTTCACTTGTTAAAGAAAATTTTGTAGTTTGAAGGAAAAAATTTGAGTTCAAAATTGCAAGAATGTCTTTAGTGACATACGAAGTTCATGATGAACGCATTTGTAGTAAAATTTACAAATTTTAAGAAATATTGAACTATTTTGTGGAAGACACGAATTTAGTTAATCTTTATCCTTCATTTGTGTATATTTTTTCCCTCGGTTTTAGTTAATTTAACTAACGTACACATAAAATTATTAGCGTAGAGGAAACTTTCTTCAAACATAATAATTCCATGAACTAAAATAAAGTTAAATTGGCTTTAGTGAAATAGAGAGTTCACTTTTTTTTGAGTGTATATCACAACATATATATGTTTACTCATAATATGTAAATTTATACTTGTTTATATTCACACGTAGTATTTTTCCAATATTTAATGAAATTTTCTTTGTGTATATATATTTGTAATGCGCCAATTGGTGACTTTCATTATTTTACTTCCAGCATACACTTTGTCTCTCTTTGTAAAAACATATATGTTTATGGGCTATTTCTAAATTAATATGTGTTTGAATCCAAGCATATTATATTTACAAACATTTTATGTCCCAAACATAATATGTTCTAACATATTAACATATATGCCCCAAACATATTATGCTAGTTTATGAACATTATATGTTAGCACTCAAAAATATTGTGTTTAAAAATTTGAGTTCCAAACCTATAATGTTTATACCCAAACATATGAAAAACAGTCTTTTTCGTCCGTGTAGTTCTTTATGCAAAATTAAATGGACTCGACCATTTTAGATGCCCATGATATTAGCAATTTCACGCACTTTTATTCGTCGATCATTTATTTATATGTAGCCAAAGTGCATGATATACCATATCATGTACTTTGTTGTTGTTGCTGTTTTTGGACGTCCACTAACATACGTGGTTCATCTTCAATGCTTGTACGACCACGTTTAAATTCAGCAACTCAATTTTTTACTGTTGCATATGAAGGAGCACTTTCACCTAACACATTCACCATATCATTATGAATTTCTTGTCCCGATAAACGTTTTTTATGTAAATATTTAATGACAGTACGCAATTCTAATTTTTCCATTGTAAAAAAAATAGCGGATGAGTCTTTTTTGAACACCTGTTTCTATATGAAGGAGTTGCCAGATCGAAAGTTTAACATGTGTTCATAACAGAGATGAAAGTTTCCAAAACACTTAACTTTTTTCTGTTTATACCGCGCTTTTTGTGCTAGGCTAAGATGTTTCCGAACTGCCCTCGTACACTTAAATGGGCACCGGAAACTAAATGTTCACTCTAAGGCCACAGTTTCACTCCGATTTACTTGAAATTTTGCACAAGTACCAGTAATAACATTCTAACTATGCATGCCAAGTTTGGTTGAAATCGGTTCAGATTAAGATATAGTCCCCATGTATACCTTACGCCCGATATGCACTTATATGGCTCTAGAAGCCAGATTTTTTCTCTGATTTGCTTCAAATTTTGCACAAGAAGTATATTTGATAGTATCGTCAAGTGTGTCAAGTTTGATTTAAATCGGTTCGGATTTGGGTATAGCCCCCATATAAACGTACATTTGCAGAAATGCATTATTTCACCCGAGTGAGTGATGTTTAGTGCAAGTTTTTGGCGCATTTGGCTAAGCACTGGTATAAATATAACACATCGCTGGAAAGGTATTTGAGAGAGCTTTATTTCTATGCAATTATAAAGAACAAAAAGTACGAAATTTGGAAGTTTTTGGGGCACGGAACAATTTTTTTCAAAAATTCTGGTTTTTTGGGAATTCAAAATATGAATTGAAACTTTAATAACTTTTGAACTAATTGTGATATCTTTATGATTTATTCCCAAAATTGGTATCAAAAATCCCCAAAGTGGGGGCATATATTGAAAAAACCTTATTTTTTTGTAATTTGCATATTTCTCAGCTGTTTACCGGTAGGATGTTGAAACCTTTTACAGTTATTTAGTAGACACATAGGGCTTTTCAGAAAACAGATGGGTTTAGCAATCGGTGCTTTGCCGAATGAAGGGAGGAAAATAACTCATATACTGTTTGACCAAAATGGCCGATAAAAGCTTAAAACGTATCCTTACATGGTCGCCTATAAGCAAAATGTAAAAAAAGATTGGGAGAAATCTATAAAAAATGTTACGACATAAAGAATATATGTGCTTTTTTTCAACAAAAAAAAAATGGTCAAAATTCGATATTTTTTGAAATTCTAATTTGTGGACTTTACAAATTTTTATCTAAAGCACATGGGTACACATTTTTTTCTTCTAGGATTCGTAGAATTTTGTATGGAATGCAGTTAAGAAGAAAAAATACGAATCCACTCAAAAACACAACTTCTAGGTTCCAAATACTGACCCCATTGCACACGCACGCAGCTTTACAAGTTCTACCCAGCAAAGAAAAAATCATCGAAATTGCAAAAATGCATACCCCCGAGGTGACCAACTTTCAACGCCTAGAGGTCAGCTCGTGGACCCACTAGGGACCCACAAATTGGCAAACTTAGAGGAAAACACTTCAGCTTTCACACACAGAAAAAATTATGTTGCTATCTTTATCCGTTCAAAAGTTACAGAATTATATTAAAAAAAAAACTATTTGGAACCACTGTGCTACGTCCCTACAGAATGCCCTACCAGTGCAGTATGGAGACTTTAAAATAAGAGTGACGCAGAGAATGAAGCCGCCGAGTCGCGCCGCCGATTTCAGTCGCCGCCGACCATTTTTTGCCAGTCGACGCCGCCGCCGAATATGTCGACTCATCTCGACTCAAATTTAGCCGCCAAGTAATCAAAAATATCGATTTAAATCAGAAAAATTTTTATTAAATTGTCGTATTTTTTCCAAAATTTTGAACACAACCAATCATATTTAATCTGCTATAATAATTTAGCAAAAATTTAGCTCAGAAAATTTGAACGAAAAGTAAATTTGTTTGTAAGATAGGTTGTACAACTAATCTCATTACCATTCGATTAATTTCAAATTGATTTTATAATGGATAATTGTCCGCCGCCGAGTGAACAAATTTATATCGGCTCAGCCGTCAAGCCGCCGGAGGCAAAAATTTAGTGTCCGCCGCCGCCGACAAAAATGGGTCGGCTTC
This sequence comes from Haematobia irritans, assembly GCF_050003625.1. Lineage (NCBI taxonomy): Eukaryota > Metazoa > Arthropoda > Insecta > Diptera > Muscidae > Haematobia > Haematobia irritans. Next base: position 79,455,652 of record NC_134400.1, read on the forward strand.
ATTCTCTGGAGTGACGTATAGTGAGTGAGTATAGAGTATATAAACGTTTAGGTTCTCAGCAAAAACTTGGAAGTTGTTCTAAAGGCACAACTTTAAAAGCACTTCCATAAATGACCTCCCAAAAATGTTCTTTATTTTAACTTCTAATTCAATTTTTTAAAACTTTTTTGTTTCAGTAGGTTAAAACAGAGTAAAAACTTAAATTAAATGGTACAACTTATTTAAATTTTGTCAAAAAAATGCTAAACCCATTTGAGAAAAAGTGCTAGTTTTTGAAAATATTTGAGGTCAAACGCTTCAGACAGGCGTTAGAATGCACAAAAATTATAACAATTATTTATTTGGCAAAAAACAGACTTTTTTAATTCACATCCAACTGAATTTGAATCGCACCTTAAGAATGGATGCAAATTCAGTGCAACGGCTGTTGAAATGGTGGACATCCGTCCACTTTCGGATCCAAAAGAACATTTTCAGTATTTTTTTGGAAACGCGAGAAAGATATAGACGTCGCATGTCAATTCCAATTATTTGTTTTCCGTGCACAGTCACCCCAACCAATTGCGCACTTAAGTGACCCAATTGCGCACTTTTTGGAGGACGAGAATTACGGTACAAACCAGAAAAGTCCAAGTCCACAAACATTTTTTTAAAGCCCATCCCGGGATCCCCTATCGATTATGCAGTTTTAAGTGAAATTTTAAGTTTTGGACAACTAAATTTTGCAACAAAGAATAGAAAATCAATAAAAAAGTAAAAAAATAATAAAAATAAAAAAATAAAAAATCATTCCCACTGGGATTTGAGTCAAACGGCGCAGACTTTTCTTTTGAGAAGGGTTTGCAAATTACGGAAATTTTTAATTTGTGTTGAATTTTAATGGAAAAAATATATTTATACAAAAATATATGACGAAAAAAAAAAACAAAATAAAAACGATGTATAACATAAAAACAAATATTTTTTTAGAAAAATATTTAATAAAAAATTGTCGCTGGTGAGCTGTGAACCTGTGTTCTTTATTTTGAAATGGAAAACAATTTTGTGTTTTATTTTTTTTTAATTTCTTCATCCATATGAACTTCCAAGGCACAATGAAAAGTATCCGAAAATGGAGTACTTCCGTCCTATGACAAGCCCATGAAGAATTCATTCGAGATGATCCAAGATTGTAATACTTCCGGATCACAAATTGGGGATCCAAACTAATTTTTTGGAATCTCTGGGAAATTCAAAATCACTCATTTGCAGACGAAAAAGTGCCATCTACGGTGTGCAAACAAACTAAATCGCTGTGAATGGCCTTTCTTGGTCTATGATCATAGACCAAGGAAGGTATAGACATCTTAAGTGAATTCAAAGCGCTGTGCAAATGAGTGATTTTTTAATTTGGCTTTAAGTTGATTTCTTTCCTTTGTTCTCTTGATGAAACACCAAATATTGGAAAATCGTGTAAAATTCTATACATCCAGAATTTTTTTGTACTTCAAATTGACTGATGTGGACGGTAGGCATTGTCGCATGCTACTACATTCCCATAGGTGGCGCTACATATTGTGTCTGGTGATGGCTTTTGTATTTGGCCAAATGTTATATATACCAACTACTAGATGGCGCCCATCCATTTGATTACAACCATTCCAACAAACACAAGGATGTGTTTTAATAGGTTTTTAATAGGTAACGCCTAACCTAACCATATCAATTTGATAGTGAATCCCATCTTCAACATTAATTCAAATGGCCTTGAAAATTGCTTGCTTTCAAAAAACTTTCCAATAGGTTTGAAGCATTAAAATGAAATGTAGAAATTTGCTAATGTGTTGAATTCTACTGTTGAGGGTAAAGTCTGTTTTTTGTTGAGAAAGCGACTTTTCTAAACAATTTCTCAAATTGAATTCTAATCTAATTCTTTGAAAAAATGTTTGAATGAATATAAGCATTTCTCCAATGCTTGTGTTTATTGGGATAGACAAAGAAAATGTATAAACGTCGTATGTCAATTCACAGCGCTGTGGTTTGTCTGCACACCGTAGATGGAACTTTTTCCTCTGCAAATGAGTGATTTGTTCGGTAATTATCAAAAGAAATTGAGTCACGTGACTGCACAATTAACTGGAATGACTGCGCACTGTAATTAAACAAAATCATTGTGAATTATAAAACGATGTCTTTATATTTTCTTGGTCTATGCTGCAAGTCATCGCACTCAATTGCGCAGTCAAGAGACTCAATTTTTTTTTGGAGAACGATACCCTGCCAGCATTTCAAAGTTCCATTTCATCCTCATCGCTACCACAGACTCGTATGTGACACTGCAACAATCGCCAACTGTGATAGTATTTTGCCATCACTATTCGCATGAAAGTATTTTGCCATCACTATTGTTACAAGAACTAGCTTCTTATAATTTATTTAAATAAAAACGATAATGAAGTGCCGAAAACATAGTTATTTCGCTTAAAATTGTGAAAGGTATATTGGTGAACAATTTTTGACTTTCCAAATGGAATAAAGTGATAGTTTTTCAAATATTTTTCCAGACAGGCTGCCTCCATTGGGAATAAAAGCACTGGCTGATAGACGCTACAACATGTAACTTGCAACTCAACTTCAATCCTTTATTAGTGCATAAAAATATGTTAAATGTGATGTGATAGTCGTATAAATGTTATATTTATGAGATTTTATAAATGTTTAATAAATTAATAATCATCTAAACAATCGTGATTTACTTGACCACAATGATTCTTTTACAACTATCTTAAAATGCACTTTCTCTGATTGTTTGAAGGGGCTCTTATTGGCGTCTTTCTAAATGTATCCAGAAGGGCACCTAATAATTGCACTCATGCGATGCTTTTTTGTAGTAACTTGGCGTGGTACAACTTCTCAATAGTGACGGCGCTTTTCCGACGAGTTTTGGATATCGTATACGACTGTTTTCGACGTAGTGGGGATTCTCGGAAGCGCTCCCAAATTCAAAAAATGTTGGCAGGGTATTTGCGATCTATTTACAATTAGAGGTGTACACGTGACACGAAATTGTCGTGACTCACGAAAATTTTCGTGATTCGTGCGTGAGTCACGCTCATTACAACAGCGTGAGTGTGCGTGAGCGTGATTAACAAACCAAAATGTCGTGCGTGAGTCACGAAAATAATATCTTCTCACGAAAATATTCCTGCTCACCAACATAAAACGCTTAAGAGTTAAATTCAATTACAATTTTAGTGACACCTGAGATGTTAAGAGTTTAATAACACTCTCGATTTTAATAATGCTCTTGTTTTCAAACACTTCGGTAAGGTAAATTAATCATAAAATTATTCGTGAGTCACGATATTTATCGTGAGTCACGTTATTTTTCGTGAGTCACGGTATTTTTCGTGAGTAACGACGTTTTCGTGCGTGAGTGTGCGTGACTACAAATTTTCTTTTCGTGAGTCCTACCAAAAAATATTGTGCGTGAGTATGATTTTTCAGTCGTGAGTGTGAGTGTGCGTGAGCGTCAGTAAACTATTACTCACGTGCACACCTCTATTTACAATACACAAATATTAAGCAAATTGGTTGGACGAATTTACAAACATGACATGTTATGTTAAGCTCCATTAAACTTAAATCATTAGATGAAATTGTTCAGAAACAAAATTAATATCATAAAAACATAACTTTTATACCATGAAATTTGCAGACTATATACATATAATTTTGACTTAAGTTAAAATGGGCAAGTCGAGTACACTATGTAAATGTAAACCTTTATTAATTTATAAATTTCGAGTAAACATATATTTGTTGCGATGTCTTATTCAGAGATCGAGAGAGAGAGAGTTCGAGAGAGAGAGAGAGAGAGAGAATAACGAGAAAGAAATAGAAATTACAAGAGAGAAATTCACGAAATACATCAAAACAACACTGCGAAGCAGTAGCACCAAATTTAGTGCTTTTTGTGCATTTTTAGTGTTTTTCAACATTTTCATTTCGTGTTTTTTGTTTCAATTTTGAACAGAACTGAGTTCAATTGACGACATCTTTTCATACAAAAATTCACTCTGTCAAAAGCTTAAGAAACTCTATTACATATAGCCAATTTTATTTATAAAATTTTACATATAAAATTTTATTGTTGTGAAAGTGGAATATTGTTATTTAAGGTATTCTTTTGAAAAGTCTAGGGACGAGTGCAGAATTTTACAAATATTAAATGCAAATTTAATATCGTATAAAACATCAAAAAGTATAAAACTGTACTGTTGGATGCATACCCCTCTTTCCCACTGGGCACGTGCCCAGGGCCCCGCGATATATATGGGCCCCCTAGTTCCTGCCATATAGCTGAAATTAATTATGAAGATGTTAATGTGCCCAGCAAAAACTAGGTAACCACATCTCATTACAATTGACATTACCAGGAGTAAAGCTGTCATTACACGTTGCATTACATTGCGGCGAGTTATAATGACTAATTTGTAATGACAAAAATAAATACTTCTCGGTAATTTTCGAATTGTTATTCTCAAGTTTTTAGGCAGTTGTAGTTAACGATTTAATAAAATAGAATAAATGATGGTACCATTAGGTATAATTATTCACATAATCGAGCACTTACATAAAAAATCAAAAAGAATATGTAATGTAACGGTAATTCCGAAAATTTTTCCGTTAAGAAATTTTTATCACAAATATTTCATAATAATTATGTTTAATGACATTATCATATTATGTTTTAAATAAATGCTTTCTTATACCTCATTCACATTATAAAGGGTGATTCTTTTGAGGTTAGGATTTTCATGCATTAGTATTTGACAGATCACGTGGGATTTCAGACATGGTGTCAAAGAGAAAGATGCTCAGTATGCTTTGACATTTCATCATGAATAGACTTACTAACGAGCAACGCTTGCAAATCATTGAATTTTATTACCAAAATCAGTGGCAGAAAATCCGCTTTTTTATCGACAAATTTTGTTCAGCGATGAGGCTCATTTCTGGTTGAATGGCTACGTAAATAAGCAAAATTGCCGCATTTGGAGTGAAGAGCAACCAGAAGCCGTTCAAGAACTGCCCATGCATCCCGAAAAATGCACTGTTTGGTGTGGTTTGTACGCTGGTGGAATCATTGGACCGTATTTTTTCAAAGATGCTGTTGGACGCAACGTTACGGTGAATGGCGATCGCTATCGTTCGATGCTAACAAACTTTTTGTTGCCAAAAATGGAAGAACTGAACTTGGTTGACATGTGGTTTCAACAAGATGGCGCTACATGCCACACAGCTCGCGATTCTATGGCCATTTTGAGGGAAAACTTCGGAGAACAATTCATCTCAAGAAATGGACCGGTAAGTTGGCCACCAAGATCATGCGATTTGACGCCTTTAGACTATTTTTTTGTGGGGCTACGTCAAGTCTAAAGTCTACAGAAATAAGCCAGAAACTATTCCAGCTTTGGAAGACAACATTTCCGAAGAAATTCGGGCTATTCCGGCCGAAATGCTCGAAAAAGTTGCCCAAAATTGGACTTTCCGAATGGACCACCTAAGACGCAGCCGCGGTCAACATTTAAATGAAATTATCTTCAAAAAGTAAATGTCATGGACCAATCTAACGTTTCAAATAAAGAACCGATGAGATTTTGCAAATTTTATGCGTTTTTTTTTTTTAAAAAGTTATCAAGCTCTTAACAAATCACCCTTTACTTCCAAAATGCGCTTAAACTAAATTTCAAATGCCATTTGCCTTATAAAAAAGAGACTTAAAATCCACTTTTAGTAGATTTCGAACCTTATGTGAATTGGCTATTGGATATATTATAACGTAATTCACGAATCCAACTCCCTTAAACAACCTACACGCAAAGAAAAAAAACGTTTGGAAAACGTGTAGCGAAAACGTTTTTCTCTTGTTAGAGTTTTTTGAATTGCTTCGAAAAGTATACACTTTTATGACCAAAAAAATCGTTTGTTACAAAGTGTTAATTTTTTTAATAAAAAAAAGTTATTTTTGAACCAACAACACAGTCCATTTCGTTTATATCAAACACTGTTATTTTCTGACTTTAGGTTTTTAATAAGACACATTTTACAGTTCAAAATTTAATATACTACAATGTAATCTTAAACATTTTTTTGGAATCTTCCCAACATATCTGGAATATATGTAAAAAATAAAAACAAAAAAAAACTGGTCGAAGCAGGGATCGAACCTACGACCCTTGGCATGCAAGTCAGACGTAGCAACCACTGCTCCATGGTGCCCAACTAAATGAATTTTTCTGTGAAATAAACTTTGTTTAATCGGCTCGTGGGCGCCGCAAGCTATGCTATAAAAATATAACTTATATAGGTAATTGTCTATTGATGACAATAACGGCTACATACCTCAGTGGATAGTGTGTTGGCTTACAAAATGGCATGGTCCGCGGTTCGATTCTCCGTCCAGGCGAAAGGTTAAAAAATTTTTAAAATTTGTAAAATCATATAATTTCTTCTACATTGTTTGTATTACAGAAAAAGGTGCTAAGAACTAACAAGTATATACGGCCGTAAGTTCGGCCAGGCCGAAGCTTATGTACCCTCCATCATGGATTGCGTAGAAACTTCTTCTAAACACTGCCACCCACAATCGAATTACTTAAGTTGCGGTAACGCTTGCCGATACGTTACGTTACGTTACGTAAGTCCATACGTGGTATATATTAAATCAAAAAAGATCGATCAAATACGTTGACAAAATTTTCTACAGAAATAAAATTTTAACAAAATTTTCTATAGAAATACAAATTTCACAAAATTGTCTATAGAAATAAAAATTTTCAAAAAATTTTCTATAGAAAGAAAGTTTTGACAAAAATGTCTACAGAAATAAAATTTTAACAAAATTTCCTATAGAAATAAACTTTTGACAAAATTTTCTATAGAAATAACATTTTGACAATGTTTTCTATAAAAATAAAATCTTGGTAGATTATTTTTGGCTCTAGTGCCAACCATGATTATGAACCGATATGGACCAATTTTTGTGTGATTGGACCAATTTTGGTATGGTTGTTAGCGACCATATACCAACACCACGTTCCTAATTTGAACCAGATCGGATGAATGTTGCTTCTCCAAGAGGCTCCGGAGGTCAAATCTGGAGAACGTTTTATATGGGGGCATATATAATTATGGACCGATATGGACCAATTTTTGCACGGTTGCTAGAGACCATATACCAATACCATGTACCAAATTTCAGCCGGATCGGATGAAATTTGATTCTCTTAGAGGCTCCGCAACCCAAATCTGGGGATCGGTTTATATGGGGGCTATATATAATTAAGGACCGATATGGACCAATTTTTGCATGGTTGTTAGAACCATATACCAACACCATGTACCAAATTTCAGCCGGATAGGATGAAAAATGCTTCTCTTAGAGGCTCCACAAGCTAAATCTAGGGATCGGTTTATATGGGGGCTATATATAATTATGGACCGATGTGGACCAATTTTTGCATGGTTGTTAGAGACTATATACCAACACCATGTACCAAATTTCAGCCGGATCGGATGAAATATGCTTCTCTTAGAGGCTCCACAAGTCAAATCTGGGGATCGGTTTATATGGGGGCTATATATAATTAAGGACCGATATGGACCAATTTTTGCATGGTTGTTAGAGACCATATACCAACACCATGTACCAAATTTCAGCCGGATAGGATGAAAAATGCTTCTGTTAGAGGCTCCACAAGCCAAATCTGAGGGTCCCTTTATATGGGGGCTATACGTAAAAGTGGACCGATATGGCCCATTTTCAATACCATCCGACCTACATCGATAACAACTACTTGTGCCAAGTTTCAAGTCGATAGCTTGTTTCCTTCGGAAGTTAGCGTGATTTCAACAGACGGACGGACGGACGGACATGCTTAGATCGACTCAGAATTTCACCACGACCCAGAATATATATACTTTATGGGGTCTTAGAGCAATATTTCGATGTGTTACAAACGGAATGACAAAGTTAATATACCCCCATCCTATGATGGAGGGTATAAAAAACTTCGTGGAAGTGAGAAAGATGTGAGGGAAAATGCAATTAGCCAGAAAAAAAATTTTTTGAGTTAGTCTTTATGAAATTGTTTTTACATCCTGGAAAAGAATAAACGTTTATCACAAAAAGTATATACTTTTCTTCCAAATACATTTCCTTTCAACGAAAAGGAAATGAGAAACGAACTTTGTTTGTCTAAAATTTCGTTTGGGAGGAAAGAATTATTTTTTTGCGTGTACATTTATTTCTATTTTAAGTGTGAAATTAATTTGCGTGTAATCTTATTTAGATTATTTATTAGATTTTTTATTTATTTATACAATATTCGGTTCTATTCAAGTAGTTCTCTTATTACAGCAACACTCGCCATATTTTGATCCATTGTAATCGGCGATAGAAATCAATATTTTCGAGATTTGGTTGCCTGAGACAATAAGTGGCTATTTTGCAAGCTTTGGTGTATCTACGAATAAGTCATTACATATTAGGTGATTATATGCTTTAAATTCACTACTTATTTTATGGCCGAAAGTATGCCAGGGGAGAAATACTTTCCTTCTGGGATATGCGTATGTAAATGTAATCCGAAGCGATGCCAATTAATAAGTGGTTATTAATTTTTAAATAGGCTTACCTACAGGATTACCAGGTAATGAGAGTTTTTGCTGGGTGAAAGAGTTAGAAATGGAATGTTTGCATTTAACAGAATACTTGAAAATTATGGATAGTGAAAATGAGGGAACTAATTCTATGTTAAAAATATATCAACTTTTAAAAGAAAACAACATTGACGACACATTTACAAATGTAGAATTCGCAATGAGAATCTTTTTAAGCATGATGGTTACTAACTGCAGTGGGGAAAGTTCTTTCTCCAAACTAAAAAGAATTAAAAATGAATTGAGAGGCACAATGCTTCAAAAGAGATTAAGATTAGTGAAATCGCTTATGTCGCCAAAAAAGTAGTGAAAATGTGCTCTTTGGATCCGAAAGTGGTGCAAAATTTGGGCAGAAGCAATGAATTTAACATGGGCATGTCATAGGACGGATGTCCACCATTTCCACAGCCGTCGTACTGAATTTGCTTTACTTCTTAAGGTGTGATCCGACTTCAGTGTGTTGGATATAAATTAAAAAAATTTGTGATATTTTGCCAAATAAATAATTTTTTTTTTATTTTTTATGATTTTTAATGCATTCTAACCTTTGTTCGAAACATTTGACCTGAAATATTTCCAAAAATTTGTAATTTTGTTAGAATGAATTTAGCATTTTTTTAAATAATTTGTACCATTTTATTAATCCTTACTCTGTTTTTAACCTATTTGAAACAAAAAAGTTAAAATTACTCGTTAAAAATATGAAAAAAGCGAGTTATAAAAAACTGAATTAAAAGAACTTCCTGAGTAGTGAAAATAAAGAACATCTTTGGAGGACATTTTTCGGAAGTGCTTTTAAAGCTGTGCCCTTAGAAGACTTCCAGTTTTTTTTTTTGCTGGGATATGATGTTACAATGGACTGAATAGTCTAAGTGAGCCTGAAACTTAATCGGGCTGCCACTTTAACCTAACCTGTCTCAAATCTAGAAGAGTTCCTCTTCAAACGACATAAATTAGGCGTCAACTCTGATGCCAGCCTCCCTAACGTCAACTTCTGATGTCCATGAGAAAAGATGATTGAGTCGTACAAAGTTGTAAAAGAAGTAAGTCGTTTAAAATGGCTCTGCTCTGACGCGTATTCTAATCGATTTTGTTTTATCGTTACAGTTGCCGGTGTAATGTACCATCAACCATCGATCGATTATTATTTAAAGTTTTTAATTCTACCTTTGCTCCTAATTTTTCGTATTTTTTACAAAAGAATTAATAAACTGAAATTTCTTGAATTCTAATATAATTGAATTCTTACATAGATTTTTAATCACTAACCTGTGAATGATAATGGTCTTACGTTTGTGGCAAATATTACATTTATCTATCCGCTTAATGCGAGTAGCTTGTTTTCTAGTTTTTTGTTGTTTATTATAACAAAATAGTGCTCTGTCAAAGTCATAGCGGCCAGATTATACTAATATGCCCAGGGCCTCTAAAAGGATAAGACGGCCCTGGTTGGATAGAGGTTCATAATTTCATAAAATTAAAAAAGATTCAAATAAAATCAATACCCAAAAGTTCTATAATACACATTTTGAAGTCTTTCATTTTAATAAGATATTGAATTTTTTGATATCTTTTTGGTGCTTTTTGACCTTCGAGGGTTGGCATCACTGCTGCGAACGAATCGAATGTGAACAACTCAGTGCTGTCAGGTGGCTTTGGAATCTTCCCCCTCAAATCTTAAGAAAACAACCCCTTAATTTTTCTAGATTTTTTTCAAAACCCCTCCAAAAAATTTTAAGAATGCAAATAGGTACAAAATGGGCTTTCAAAAGTAGTGAGAAATAATTCTGTAGCGATACACTCCAAAAATTCAAGTTTACAAAAAAAAAAAAAAAAATAAATTTCAAAGCAAAATATTTCAATGTATAATGTCCATATTCAAAATTATATATTGACAGTTTATCGGCAACGTTTTTATGGTAAAAGTAGGTTTAAAGTTGGTATATGAGGGTAAATGTTTTATTTTAAAACATCGGTTTATAAACTACAAAAATCATCAAAAGTGAAATTCAGTATATACATTATTCTTCAAAAGAGTTCAAAATATTTAAATGTTCTTCGTTTCCCTTATAGGTATAAGGAATGTAAGGGTATGGTCACACTAGGCAAATATTTGCCCAACATGAGTGTAAAACTTTATTCCAGGACCATTTTCAAAATACAGTTTCTGGAAGTTAACGTTGAACTTGCTAAATTCATTCAGTTGCATAGTTTAGGTTTTAAAATTTGACAAATCTGCAACATCACTGAATAGTTCATAGGAACTCAAAAACATTGTGCCAAAAGTTATTTATTCCAACAATTTCGCAACGAAAGAGAATGTCAATTGAATGTTAGAGCCTATGTAATCTCTAGATCAAGCCTTGCAAAAGAGAAGCGTACCAGACAAGCCTGAAAAGCTTTATGAGTGTAAGATGTAGATACGAATTTCATCATGATTAGAGATTATGGAAATCCACAAATAGTAATGATAATAGGCTTGTCAGGCGTACTCCTTTTCGGTAAATGTTTTGGATTTTAAATACACTGAAAATCGGAACAATTATGACCCCTAGAGGAAAAGTCATATTTGATTTCTATCAGTATTTTGTGTGATCTCCGCGTGCTTTTTTAACTGCTTTTATTCTTTTTGGCATACTTCTTACGTGTTTATTTAGCACTTCTGGATCAATATTTACCCAGGCTTCAATAGAACGGTCCCAAAGTTCATCAACAGTCTTAGGCGGATGCTTTTTAGCAAAAATCTTTCTTTTTAAAATAGACCAAAGATGTTCGATTCGATTTAAATCGGGCGATTGGGGCCAATCTAAAAGCTTGATACCATTTTCTTCGAACCACTTTTTAGCCTTTTTCGCAGTATGCTTAGGATCGTTATCCTGCATAAAAGTGTCGTTTTGTCTTGGTTTCAAGCCGAATATGTCCAGACTTGGAAGATATGAGTTGTTGTTGTTGTTGTAACAGTTTTTAATGTAATTTCATCCAATTTGTTCAATACTTTGGTACTTCAGCTGATGTCCAGATCTAGGAACTCTGCGACAAGGGTGGGGTGCGTTTCTTTATCCGTAGAGAACCTTGTTTCTACCGCGGAGCTTGTTACAAATTGAAGTGGCATGGGCAGACGACTTAAAAAGGCTGTCGAATATGACCCTGAGTGTCTTGGGGTAGTTCACTGTCGGAATTATTTCGCCATCGACTCTAACATTCAACTGCCTACGTACTTCCGCCGTCCATGAAGTGAACAGTGTGGCTGAGGATTTGGTGGCGGATATTCTCATTTCTAGCAGTGAAATAACTGGTAATATCAGCAATGTAGACATTTAAACGATCGCATATGTCATCAACAATGGGCCCGGATGCCAGGATTGTACGTGGTTTTGACTTCTTGTCCCTGAATTCCACGTACGACTAGCTTCCGCACAGATAATTTAGAACCCAACGCTTAGTTCCTGCCGGTAGGGACGTATTCTCGATGTCCTCGAATAGTGTGGCATGGTTGACCGTATCGAATGCCTTCGATAGGCCAAGCTCCACGGGGACCATCCTGTGACACGGCTTGGGCTGATTGAGTCCCATATTAATGTGTGCTGAAATGGCATGCAAGACCATGTGTTCTAGATTCAGTTCCCTGATTCTAGTGTCAGCAGGGTTAGCGCGACGGCGTTCATCACGCTCGTCTGCGAGTTCCGCCGCTTCAGCTGGGAAGTTGGGCCTCACTTGGTGATATAGTCCGCAGCACACATTTTACCTCTTATTCGGCGAAGTACTCCAGGTTGGTTTCCACAACAGCCCCAAGCCATTATTGAGCCACCTTCAAATTTTAATGTTTGGCAAATATTTCGCTCTTTAACTCCAACGCTTTTATCCACTCATGTTCACTGCCGTCCATCAGAGCCAATCCGATTGATTTTTGTCTCATCCGACCAAGTTACCCGCATCCAATCGTCTATTGTGAAGTTTTCGTTTGTTTTTTTTTTGCAAAGTCCAGGTTTTTTTGGGGTCAAATGCGTCTTTTTGGCTTTGCCCTGACTCTAATCCACTTCTTTTATATTCCTTTTATATCTCCTAATATTGTGCTGAGTTACATGGAAAAGATAAAATGTTTTTTTCGTCCGGGGCCTGATGGTCTCCCCCGTAACATACTAAAATATTGTGTTCATTCTCTATCGACTGCTCTTTCTATTCTATTTAACGAATCTCTGCGAATTGGTATCTTTCCCACTCTGTGGAAGGACTCATTTATTATTCCACTATTTAAAAGTGGAAACAAGTCTGATATTACTAACTACAGAGGCATGGCTAATCTGAGTGCTATTCCAAAACTAATGGAGAATATTATATCTGATATTTTGGTTCATCAAGTCTCCTCTTTTCTATCACCCAAACAACATGGCTTCCGTAAATCTTGTTCAACCATAACAAATGTCTTGGAAATGACCACAATGATTAATGAAGGCTTTATATATCGTTTACAGATTGGATGGACAAGTGGGGTTCGGAGTATATTCTAATGATCTGGAACTTCGAATAGCGAAAAGATTACCTAATTACTGTAGTGTTTTTCAGGCTGAAATATTAGCAATAAGAGAGGTGGCGAATTGGCTGAGAAGTAATGTTCCAAAAAATGTTGGCATTAATATATACTCAGACAGTCAACCTGCAATAAAATCCTTGGACTCTGTGTTCCTCAACTCGAAAACGGCCATCGACTGCCGCAAATCTCTCAATGAGATGGCTGAGCAGTACAATAATCACCTAATATCACCTAATGCCTGGCCATAGGAACATACCGGGGAACTGCGAAGCGGATGAGTTGGCAAGGCTAGGGACTACCTGACATATTCCAGGGGAACTAGAATTTGTTGGTATGCCCCTAGCTACCTGCAAGCTCATGCTGCGTGAGAAGGCTGTTATGATGGCAAATGTTCGATGGGAGAATTGCAAGGGTTGTAACGACACCAAGCAAATATGGCCCCATTTCAACTTAAACCGCACACTAGATATACTAGTGTTCTCGAGACGTCAGATATCACTCCTGATATCTGCTATAACGGGTCGCTGCCTGATAGGCGATTTTGCAAAAACTATTGGCGCGAAGTATAATGACTATTGTATGAGCTGTCATGATGCGGAGGAAAAAGAATCAATTAAACACCTCTTGTGTGAGTGTCCTGCATTTTGTGTAAAGCGCAAGCAACTTTTAGGAGCATATAGCTTCAGATTACTGGCGGATTTGGAAAACGTTAACTTAAGCAGTCTGCTAATGTTTTTGGAACAATCTCGTTGGTTCAACAAAGAAAAATAATCAAGAAGGTTCAGCGGTTATAATTAGAAGTGCCCATATGTAATAGGTACTTTTAGTTAATGTGGTATCACAATGGACTGAATAGTCTAAGTGAGCCTGAATCTTAATCGGGCTGCCACTTTAACCTAACCTAACCTATCGTTTACGGACTGATGTCGTCTATACTGATTTTAGTAAAGCGTTTGATAAAGTAAATCACTCACTTCTACTGTACAAATTACTTCGCATGGGTTTCAGTGACTTTTTGGTATCCTGGCTTGAAAGTTATCTGACAAATCGCACTCAATGTGTAGTATACATGTGCCTTCTGGTGTTCCTCAAGGCTGTCATCTTGGACCTTTATTGTTCTGTTTATTTATAAATGACCTTCCATCAGCAATTCGATTTGGTAATACACTCATGTATGTTGACGGTGTTAAAATTATGAAAATTATCCGGAATAATGAAGACCAAGCATTACTTCAATCTGATCTAAATAGCATGTACAACTGGTGTTCTCTAAATATGATGGAACTGAACATAAGAAAATGCAAGCACATCTCTTTTGATAGATTGAACCACGTTGATACAAATTACTATACTAATAATGACATGCTTGAAACTGTTGAATACTTTAAGGATCTCGGAATACTGTTGGATCGGAGACTAGATTTTAGATCTCACATATCTATGACCGTCAATAAATCATATGGATCACTTTGATTTGTCAAACGCTGGAGTAAGGAGTTTTCTGACTCATTTGTTACAAGCTATTTGTACACTTCACTTGTGCGTCCAATCCTTGAATATGGTGTTGAATCTGTACAAAAGCAATTTCTACTGTTTTGTTTACATCGGAACAACTGGACTCCTCAAACCATGCCATCTTACAAGGAAAGACTTTCACTTGTCAAATTGCCGACACTATATTTACAAAAATTTTATGTAATATGTTCTGACATATTAACATATATGTGTGTCCCAAACATGTTATGCTAGTTTATGAACATTTTATGCTTGCACTTAAAAATATTGTGTTAAAAAATTTGAGTTCCAAACATATAATTTTTACACCCAAACATATGAAAAACAGTATTTTTCGTCCGTGTAGAGGAAGAGTAAATTTCGAAACAAAAGATGCCATATTACCACTAACTAGTCCCTTGACCATAGACAATGTATTAGAGTTGCTATTTCTCTATCTTTGATGTACATTTTTATACCCTCCACCATAGAATGGTGACGGGGGTATGATAAGTTTGTCATTTCGTTTGTAACACATCGAAATATCGATTTCCGATTATATAAAGTATATATATTCTTGATCAGGGAGAAATTCTAAGGCGATATAACGATGTCCGTCTGTCTGTCTGTCTGTTGTAATCACGCTACAGTCTTCAATAATGAAGCAATCGTGCTGAAATTTTGCACAAACTCGTCATTTGTCTGCAGGCAAGTCAAGTTCGAAGATGGGCTATATCGGTCCAGGTTTTGATATAGTCCCCATATAAACCGACCTCCCGATTTGGGGCCTTGGGCTTATAGAAATCGTAGTTTTTATCCAATCTGCCTGAAATTTGAAACCTAGAGGTATTTTATAACCATAAAGAGGTGTGCCAAAAATGGTGATTATCGGTCCATGTTTTGATATAGCCCCCATATAGACCGATCTCCCGATTTTACTTCTTGGGCTTATAGAAACCGCAGTTTTTATTCAATTTACCTGAAATTGGAAATCTAGAGGTATTGTAGGACCACAAATACGTGTGCCAAAAATTGTGAGTATCGGTCCATATTTTGGTATAACCCCCATATAGGCCGATCTCCCGATTTTACTTCTTGGGCTTATAGAAACCGCAGTTTTTATTCAATTTACCTGAAATTGGAAATCTAGAGGTATTGTGGGACCACAAATACGTGTGCCAAAAATTGTGAGTATCGGTCCATGTTTTGGTATGGTCCCCATATGAAACGACCTCCCGATTTGGGGTCTTGGGCTTATAGAAACCGTAGTTTTTATCTAATTTGTCTGAAATGGGAAATCTAGAGGTATTTTAGGACCATAAAGAGGTGTGCCGAAAATGGTGAGTATCGGTCCATATTTTGGTATAGCCCCCATATAGACCGATTTCCCGATTTTACTTCTTGGGCTTCTAGAATCCGAAGTTTTTATCCTATTTACCTGAAATTGGAAATCTAGAAGTATTTTCGGGTCATAAAGAGGTGTGCCGAAAACGGTAAGTATCGGTCCATATTTTAGTATAGCCCCCATAAGAACGATCTCCCGAATTAACTCCTTGGGTTTCTAGAAACCGTAGTTTTTATCTGATTCGCCTGAAATTGTAAATATTCTGATATTTTAGGTTCACAAAAACGTGTATCGGATTAAGTTTTTATCGGTCCATTTAGTAATGCCTCCATATAGACCAACTCCACTTCATGAAAATTGCTTGAAACTCAATGTAAAATTTCCAGATTTTACTTCTACAGATTTAAGATTTCAATTCAAGACGTTATTTAATAATTTTCTTGCACACTTACAAGAGACGTTAATGATTTCTCTAAAAATCAAACAAAAATGGTTCTTATAAATCCAGAATCTGATATAGTCCTCATAGGCGAAATCTTTAAATTTATCTTCGGGAAGTGTCCTCAAGCCCTCCTGAAATTTCAAAGGAAACCCTAATATTTGGTTCATGGTGGTGGGTATTTAAGATTCGGCCCGGCCGAACTTAGTGCTGTATATACTTGTTTTACATTAATGTTTTCTCCATAATTTCGTGAACAATTTTGTCCCTTACTGTATATGTTTGGAAACGTCAGAGAGCGAGAGAGAATAGGGAAAAAGATAAAGACGACGACTGAGATAGATAACGAAAAACTACAACATGACACAATGAGATCTTCAAATGCGAGAAATGGTGCTCAACTTGAGAGACATCTTTTTTGATGGATAAACCCAGCAAAAAAATTTGGAAGTTCTTCTAAAGGCACAAATTTAAAAGCACTTCCAAAAATGTCTTGCCAAAGATGTTCTTTATTTTAACTGCACAGGAAGTTCATTTCAATAATTTTTTATAACTCAGTTTTTTCATATTTGTAAATTTAAATTTTGCCAAAAATAAAATGCTAAATCCATTCTAGAAAAATTGCGAATTTTTGAAAATATTTCATATCAAACGCTCCAGACAAGCGTTAGAATGAATTAAAAATCATAAAAAATGTTAAAAATGATTAATTTGTCAAAATATCACAAAAATTCTTAATTCACATCCAAACCACTAAATTTGCATTACACACTGCAAAAACAGTAACCCAACAGGTTAATTTTAGAAAATTTTGATTATTTTTAGACAATTTTAACTAAACTGTATTACAAACGATGCTGACACTGTCGTAGCCAGTCTATAGATATCCAAATGCAAATACTGGGTACCTTCGGTCTACATGGGACATGATAGGGATATGCCTCCATGTGCCGTTAAGACCTTAGATGAGGAGTCACTGAAAACAAAGACAAAACTCATTATGGGATGCGATGCAAATGTACATCATAGTATTTGGGGAAGTAGTGATACTAATGCAAGGGGAGAGTCGCTAATAGAGTTTATTTTGCGTACTAACCTGGTAGTTTGCAATAAGGGAGATGCACCAACCTTCGTCACCAGGAACAGACAAGAGGTTTTGGACGTCACGTTGACCTCTCCGGAACAGAATGATAAGATATCTGAGTGGCAAGTTTTGAGGGAACATATCTTCTCAGATCATCGCTACATCAGTTTCAGATTGGCTGTTCGTACATCAAAGAACACATTTCCGCCAAATGTTAGTAAAGCAGATTGTAATAGGTATAGGGAAACGTTCGATATGATGATACCGGAAATACCAGACAAATATGAGCACTGTGCAAGATATCGAACACGCAGTGGAGCGTATTACTAAGGCTTTCAACATCTCACTGGAAGCTGCATGCCCTAGAGGGAAGCCAAGGGGGAAAAATCGGTCACCATGGTGGTCTACTGAGTTAAGTAATATTAGGAAATCCAGCTGGAAGTTCTTTAATAAAGCAAAGTCCCCCAGAGCTCCTGAGGATTGGGACACTTACAAGATGAATCTGAGAGCATATAAACGAGAACTGAGAAGGTCTCAACAAAACTCTTGGAATGTTTACTGCAGCAGCATTGAGAATATGTCCGAGGCTTCCAGACTACGGAAGGTACTAGCATCCACTAACTCCGCTTCAGGTTTCATTAAAACATCGGAGGGCAATTGGACAACGTCCAGTGAGGACACGTAGGAGGTACTTTTGGACACACATTTTCCTGGAAAGCAGACGGTTGAACCATGTTCTGGCGGTGTAACAGAGGCTCAGCGGTCATTTCTTATCGAGGAAGTTGTATCGGAATCTAGAATAAAATGGGCGTTAAATAGCTTTGGGCCATTAAAATCCCCCGGACCTGATGGAATTACTCCGGCGGAGTTACAAGCAGTGACTGAAAGAATTATCCCCTGGTTGACCGTGATATGTATAAAGGAAAGTGGAGGGAAACAAAAGTCGTTTTCATACCTAAAGCGGGAAAAGCCTCTCACTGGAGTGCGAAGGATTTCCGACCAATCAGCTTACCTTCATTCCTCTGGAGAGGATGATAGACATTTATCTTAGAACCAGCGTCGATTCAAGTTTGCTCTCGAAACGACAGCATGCATACTCGAAGGGCAGGTCTACTGAGACCGCATTGCATGAACTAGTCAGCTTTATTGAAAGATCACTATCTGTCAATGAATACACAATGGTGGCGTTTCTAGACATCGAGGGGGCATTCAATAACGTCCATCCGAGCTCTATATTAAATGGAATGGCAACTCTGAATGTTGATCCAGGTATACTTAGGCTGCTAGACGATCTGCTAATGAGGAGACGTATTTCGGCCACACTAGGACAAGCAAACATACAAAGGTATGTGAACAGTGGCACTCCCCAAGGAGGAGTTCAATCACCTCTTCTTTGGAATGTTCCTATAAACAACCTTCTGGTTTCCCTAGAAAAAGAAAGGATAAAAGTGGTGGCATACGCAGACGATGTGGCTCGAGCAGTTAGGGGAAAATTCCCATCCACAATCAGAGATGTTATACAGAGAGCCCTCCGGATGACTGAGAAATGGGCGAAAGAGAATGGTCTTGAAGTAAATCTTGCAAGGACAGAATTAGTCATGTACTGCATAGATCGCAAAATTCCCTTTGGTGAGTTTGCAAAATACCTTGGCGTTATTCTGGCCAGGAAGCTGAGCTTTAGGCTTAATATTGAAGAAAGAGCGAGAAAAGCCACGGTGGCTTTGTACTCGTGCAAAAAAGCAATAGGAAAAAAGTGGGGACTAAAACCGAAAATTGTGCATTGGCTATGCAGTGGTTAGACATATAATGCTATATGGTCTTGTAGTCTGGTGGACGGCACTTCAGAAACCGACAGGTTTAGATGAAGTTCAGCGTATGGCGTGCTTGTGTATCTCAGGCGCATTTAGTAAGACAGGAACAGATTCCCATGGTGTCATGCTGCATCTATTGCCTTTAGACATTTTGGCCAAACAGTCAGCTGCAACAACGGCTGTGCGGTTGCGCGAGCTATCGCTGTGGTCGGAAAAAATGTACGGTCACAGTTTGGTCCTCAAAATAATGCCAGATGTGCCTAACGTAGTGGATTACACTCTGGCGAAACCACTTTTCGACTAAAAGTTTGAAACTCTAATTCCCAACAGTGAGGCGTGGTGTACACAGACCCCGGGGAATAAAATATATATAGACTTCTACACTGATGGCTCCAAATTTGAAGGACGAGTAGGTTTCGGAGTATATTCTAAAGATCTGGAACTTCGAATAGCGAAAAGATTACCTAATCACTGTAGTGTTTTTCAGGCTGAAATATTAGCAATAAGAGAGGTGGCGAATTGGCTGAGAAGTAATGTTGACATTAATATACTCAGATAGTCAAGCTGCAATAAAATCCTTGGACTCTGTGTTCCTCAAGTCGAAAACGGCCATCGACTGCCGCAAATCTCTCAATGAGATGACTGAGCAGTACAATATTCACCTAATATGGGTGCTTGGCCATAGGAACATACCGGGGAACTGCCAAGCAGATGAGTTAGCAAGGCTAGGAACTACCTTACATATTCGGGAACTAGGTTAGGTTAGGTTATGTGGCAGCCCGATGTATCAGGCTCACTTAGACTATTCAGTCCATTGTGATACCACAGTGGTGAACTTCTCTCTTATCACTGAGTACTGCCCGATTCCATATTAAGCTCAATGACAAGGGACCTCCTTTTTATAGCCGAGTCCGAACGGCGTTCCACATTCCAGTGAAACCACTTAGAGAAGCTTTGAAACCCTCAGAAATGTCACCAGCATTACTGAGGTGGGATAATCCACCGCTGAAAAACTTTTTGGTGTTCGGTCGTAGCAGGAATCGAACCCACGACCTTGTGTATGCAAGGCGGGCATGCTAACCATTGCACCTTCGGGAACTAGAATCTGTTGGTATGTCTCTGGCTACCTGCAAGCTCTTACTGCGTGAGAAGGCTGTCATGAGGACAAAGTTTCGATGGGAGAATTGCAAGGGTTGTAACGACACCAAGCAAATATGGCCCCATTTAAGCTTGAGCCGCACACTAGATATGCTAGTGTTCTCAAGACGTCAGATATCACTTCGGATATCTGCTATAACGGGTCGCCGCCTGATAGGCGAATTTGCAAAAACTATAGGTGCGAAGTATAATGACTATTGTATAAGCTGTCATGTGGAGGAAAAGGAATCAATTAAACACCTCTTGTGTGAGTGTCCTGCTTTTTGTGTAAGGCGTAAGCGAATTTTAGGAGCATATAGCTTTAGATTACTGGCTGACCTGGAAAACGTTAAATTAAGCAGTTTGTTAATGTTTTTGGAGCAATCTGGTTGGTTCCACAAAAGTATATAATAGAGAAGGTTCAGTGGTTAAGACTAGAAGTGCCCATATGTAATAGGTACTTTTAGTTAAATGTGGTATCACAATGGACTGAATAGTCTAAGTGAGCCTGAAACTAGATCGGGCTGCCACTTTAACCTAACCTATAATAAATTCTGACATCACGCCGATATCTCAAAAACAAATAAATGTTTTTCGAAAAATTCAAGAAAAATTATTAGACGTAATTAATTTTTTTCAATTGTTGAAAAATGTTGTAGTTTGAAGGAAAAAATTGGAGTTCAAAATTGCAAGCATGTCTTTAGTGCCAAACGAAGATCAAGATGGGCGCGTTTGTAGTAAAATTTACAAATTTAAAGAAGTAATAAACAATTCTGTAGGAGGTACGAATTTAGTAAAACTTTATGTTTCATTTGTGTATATTTGTCCCCCGTCTTTTAGTTCATTTAGCTAACGTAAAGGGTGATACGGTCAAAATTTGGTCAAGGGAAAACGCGTGTAAATCGGTGAAATCGTTTATTTAAAAAATCAAATTAAATTTCTTTTTCAAGTTCAATTAGCATAAAATTCAGGAAAAATATTCAGTTAGGCTTTCGCTTTTCCAAATCCGAATTGTCGGGCCTCACGCTTGACACCTGCCATCAGATTTTGTACAGCCAACTTGTCCACCTTCTTCGCCGCAGAAAGCCAGTTTGCCTTGAACTGCTGCTCGTCCTTAGCAGTTTTTTTGGTCTTCTTTAGGTTCCGCTTGACAATAGCCCAGTATTTCTCAATTGGGCGGAGCTCTGGCGTGTTGGGAGGGTTCTTGTCCTTGGGAACCACCTGCACGTTGTTGGCGGCGTACCACTCCATGGCCTTTTTACCGTAATGGCAAGATGCCAAATCCGCCCAAAACAGTACGGAACAACCGTGTTTCTTCAGGAAAGGCAGCAGACGTTTATTCAAACACTCTTTCACGTAAATTTCTTGGTTGACAGTCCCGGAAGCTATGAAAATGCTGCTTTTCAAGCCACAGGTACAGATGGCTTGCCAAAACAGATATTTCTTTTCGAACTTTGACAGTTTTATGTGCTTGAAAATATCTGCTACCTTTCCCCTTCCTTTTGCCGTATAAAACTCCTGTCCCGGAAACTGCTTGTAGTCGGCTTTGACGTAGGTTTCGTCGTCCATTACCACGCAGTCAAACTTCGTCAGTACCGTCGTTTACAGCCTCCGGGATCGCGCTTTGGCCGTCGTATTTTGTTTATCATCGCGATTTAGGGTCACTACCTTCTTGTTAGTCGATAGTGCGGCTCGTTTTTTGGCTCGATGCACGGTTGTAGACGATACACCCAGCTTATTTGCGGCATCTCGTAAAGAGAGGTTAGGGTTTCGCTTGAAACTACCGGCAACTCTCTTTGTTGTCTCAACGGCTTCCGGTTTTCGATTTCCCCCCGATCCAGACTTCCTGACTGTCGACAAACGTTCCCCCAAACACTTTAATTACATTTGTAACGGTTGATTTGGCAACTTTTAGCAATTTCGCCAGCTTTGCGTGCGAGTAGCTCGGATTTTCGCGATGCGCGAGCAAAATTTTGATACGCTGCTCTTCTTGCTTGGACGGCATTTTGACAACTGAAGAGTGAATTCCAAAATCAAAATAGAAGCAACATTCTACACACACACACACCTTCAAAATGAGGGGTGTTCAGGTTTTTTAAATGAAAAATTGAAAGACATACGTCAAGTTTATATTGACCAAATTTAGACCGTATCACCCTTTTCGCAAAATTTGCAAATTTTGCACCACTTCCGGGTCCAAAAAGAAAATTTTCACTACTTTTTTGGAGATGCAACAATTTTACAACAAACAATTTTAAATGTTTAATTCTAAACATTGTACCAAGGCATATTTAGTAAGGTAGTTTCGCCAGTCACTATATTTAAAATTTGATTGTCAGTCAAATTGGTTTAAATTTAAAATAGGGAAAAATCTGGAAATGTATCGATGTATGCTGTGAAATATGAGGAAATGTGTTACGGTTAGCAAGAACATTTGAATTAATTCTTACCATCAATTATGAGGACCATTTATATCGATACTTTTCTTTCATAAATTTAAAGCAAATTGAATATTTCAAAATGTTTGGTATAAAATAATTTTATTTTGCATTTTTATTTTAATTTGTCACAATTGACAATTAAACATTGGCGTAGCTAGCAACATTTTCGTAAGGGGTAAAAGCTACAACATGTGCTCATTGTGAAGATACCTCGAAAGGAGAAAAAATACATTCTTGTAGATAGGAAGAAAAACTAAAGAAAGGAATTAATTTGGGAAAATATGTGGGCCTTAAACAAAGCGTATATATTTTCAGAATTTGTTCAAACAAACAGTTGTTTGTTCAAACATGTTATGCTTCACCCTAAGCATATCTTTGTTTAATAGTTAATTCCACTTTCTAAACATTTGTTTGCTTGCAGCAATATACAGTTTGTCAAGAAAGTGTTTTGACAATGGGATAAAAATTATGTTTTGTTCCAAAATTAAATATAATGAAATTTTCAAAAAATATTTTATTATGTATTTTGCAAAGTATACATACGTACACAGAATTAAAAATTTAATAAAATATTTAATATTTCAATTATTTCTAGAATTTGAAATAGTTGGCAATGTCAAAAGACTTTCTTGACATACTGTATATATAATTGTGTTGGAATACAAATAACAACTAGATGTCTGCACCGAATAACTTTTCACTACATGTATGCAATTCGCTGTCGAATATAGTACATACATACTCTTTAAAATAAAATTAAGTACAAAACACAATAAGTTTTAAATGCATTTAAAATAAATTTATGTGTATATTATAAAATTATTTATGTATGTTTATACTCGACTCCACGTTCTTCTTTTGTTTGGGTTTTTGAATACCTTCCAAAATTTCAAGCTTTTATACCAAAAACAGTGTTTTGTTACAAAATTGTTATTTTTGCAATAAAAATAATATTTTATGCAAAAGCTCCGTCCATTTCGTTAATATCAAGAACTTTTTCTGACTGTAAATCTTTAATAACCCACATTTCGAAGTTTCATTACAAAAATTTAATATAGTATAAATATAAATGTGTAAATTAAAAAAAATGTGTTCGGTCGGAGCAGGGATTGAACCCACGACCCTTTGAATGCAAGGCAGACATGCTAACCACTGCTCCACGTTGCCAACAAATGTATGTTTTTATACCCACCACCATAGAATGGTGACGGGGGTATAATAAGTTTGTCATTCCGTTTGTAACACATCGAAATATCGATTTCCGACTATATAAAGTATATATATTCTTGATCAGGGAGAAATTCTAAGACGATATAACGATGTCCGTCTGTCTGTCTGTCTGTTGTAATCACGCTACAGTCTTCAATAATGAAGCAATCGTGCTGAAATTTTGCACAAACTCGTCTTTTGTCCGCAGGCAAGTCAAGTTCGAAAATGGGCTATATCAGTCCAGGTTTTGATATAGTCCCCATATAAACCGACCTCCCGATTTGGGGTCTTGGGCTTATAGAAATCGTAGTTTTTATCCAATTTGCCTGAAATTTGAAATCTAGAGGTATTTTATGACCATAAAGAGGTGTGCCAAAAATTGTGAGTATCGGTCCATATTTTGGTATAGCTCCCATATAGACCGATCTCCCAATTTTACTTCTTGAGCTTATAGAAACCGCAGTTTTTATTCAATTTACCTGAAATTGGAAATCTAGAGGTATTTTATGACCATAAAGAGGTGTGCCAAAACTGGTGATTATCGGTCCATGTTTTGGTATAGTCCCCATATAGACCGATCTCCCGATTTTACTTCTTGGGCTTATAGAAACCGCAGTTTTTATTCAATTTACCTGAAATTGAAAATCTAGAGGTATTGTAGGACCACAAATACGTGTGCCAAAAATTGTGAGTATCCGTCCATATTTTGGTATAGCCCCCATATAGAGCGATCTCCCGATTGGGCTTATAGAAACCGTAGTTTTTATCCAATTTGTCTGAAATTGGAAATCTAGAGGTATTTTAGTACCATAAAGAGGTGTGCCGAGAATGGTAAGTATCGGTCCATATTTTGGTATAGCCGCCATATAGACCGATTTCCCGATTTTACTTCTTGGGCTTCTAGAATCCGAAGTTTTTATCCTATTTGCATGAAATTGGAAATCTAGAGGTATTTTCGGGTCATAAAGAGGTGTGCCGAAAACGGTGATTATCGGTCCATATTTTAGTATAGCCCCCATAAGAACGATCTCCCGATTTAATCCTTGGGTTTCTAGAAACCGTAGTTTTTATCTGATTCGCCTGAAATTGTAAATATTCTGATATTTTAGGTTCACAAAAACGTGTATCGGATTAAGTTTTTATCGGTCCATTTAGTAATGCCTCCATATAGACCGACTTCACTTCTTGAGGGTGTAGAAGGCGCACTGATCATGAAAATTGCTTGAAATTCAATGTAAAATTTCCAGATTTTACTTCTACAGATTTAAGATTTCAAATCAAGACATTATTTTATAATTTTCTTGCACACTCACAAGAGATGTTGATGATTCCTCTAAAACTCAAACAAAAATGGTTCTTATAAATCCAGAATCTGATATAGTCCTCATAGGTGAAATCTTTAAATTTATCTTCGGGAAGTGTCCTCAAGTCCTCAAACCCTCCTGAAATTTCAAAAGAACCCCTAATATTTGGTTCATGGTGGTGGGTATTTAAGATTCGGCCCGGCCGAACTTAGTGCTGTATATACTTGTTGTTAAATAATGTTATGTTTGCATGGGCTCGTGGACGCTGCAAACTATGCTATATAAATGTAACTTATAACGATAATTGTCTACTGGTGACTTTAACAGCTACGTAGCTCAGTGAATAGTGTGTTGGCTTACAAACTGTATGATCCTCGGTTGGATTCTCCGTCCAGGTGAAAGGTAAAATTTCAAAAATTTATAAAAGTGAATAATTTCTTCAACATTATTTGTATTACAGAAAAAGGTGCCAAGAACTAAAATATTTCGTGGAAGTGAAAATTACGAGTATGTTAGGCAATGGGCACAATCTTCTTTGGGGAAAATTCTTCCAAGCATATAATATTTTTGGGCTCAAAATGCTTCCAAACATATAATATGTTCACATAAAACATACATATTAATGTTTCGGCAGTATCCAATAATATATGTGCTTCCTGCAAAATATGTTTGGAACATATGTTAGAGAAGCGATTTTTTTTTGAGGGTGTATTAAATACACCTGACATCGGAGGAACGGCAAATAGCGGCAGACAAGAGCATGAAACGAAGAAGTTTTTTTTTTGAATTAAGAAAACAGTTTTTACTTTGAAGTATCCGTTATAATTCGGAAAACTAGCATTTGTTTGTACATGAGTACATTTATTAGGTTAGGTTAGGTTAAAGTGGCAGCCCGATTAAATTTCAGGCTCACTTAGACTATTCAGTCCATTGTGATACCACATTTAACTAAAAGTACCTATTACATATGGGCACTTCAAGTGTTAGCCACTGAACCTTCTCTATTATTTACTTTTGTGGAACCAACCAGATTGCTCCAAAAACATTAACAAACTGCTTAATTTAACGTTTTCCAGGTCAGCCAATAATCTAAAGCTATATGCTCCTAAAATTCGCTTACGCCTTACACAAAAAGCAGTACACTCACACAAGAGGTGTTTAATTGATTCCTTTTCCTCCACATCATGACAGCTTATACAATAGTCATTATACTTCACACCTATAGTTTTTGCAAAATCGCCTATCAGGCAGCGACCCGTTATAGCAGATATCAGGAGTGATATCTGACGTCTCGAGAACACTAGCATATCTAGTGTGCGGTTTAAGTTTAAATGGGGCCATATTTGCTTGGTGTCGTTACAACCCTTGCAATTTTCCCATCGAATATTGGCCATCATAACAGCCTTCTCACGCAGTAAGAGCTTGCAGGTGGCCAGAGGCATACCAACAGATTCTAGTTCCCCTGGAATATGTAAGGTAGTTCCTAGCCTTGCTAACACATCTGCTTCGCATTTCCCCGGTATGTTCCTATGGCCAGACACCCATATTAGGTGAATATTGTACTGCTCAGCCATCTCGTTGAGAGATTTGCGGCAGTCTATGGCCGTTTTCGAGTTAAGGAACACAGAGTCCAAGGAGTTTATTGCAGGTTGACTGTCCGAGTATATATTAATGCCAATATTTGTTGGAACATTACTTATCAGCCAATTCACCACCTCTCTTATTGCCAATATTTCAGCCTGATTACAGTGATTAGGTAATCTTTTCGCTATTCGAATTTCCAGAACTTTAGAATATACTCCGAACCCCACTTGTCCATTCAATTTGAAGCCATCAGTATAGAAATCTATGTATCTTTTATTCCCCGGGGTCTGTGTACACCACGCCTCACTGTTGGGAATTAGAGTTTCAAACTTTTTGTCGAAAAGTGGTTTTGACAGGGTGTAATCCACTACGTTAGGCACATCTGGCATTACTTTGAGGACCGAACTATGACCGTACATTTTTCCGACCACAGCGATAGCTCGCGCAACCGCACAGCCGTTGTTGCAGCTGACTGTTTGGCCAAAATGTCTAAAGGCAATAGATGTAGCATGACATTAAGGGAGTCTGTTCCTGTCTTACTAAATGCGCCTGAGATACATAAGCTCGCCATACGCTGAACTTTATCTAAACAAGTCGGTTTCTGGAGTGCCGGCCACCAGACTACAACACCATATAGCATTATAGGTCTAACTACTGCCGTGTATAGCCAATGCACAATTTTTGGTTTTTGTCCCCACTTTTTCCCTATTGCCTTTTTGCACGAGTATAAAGCAACCGGGGCTTTTCTCGCCCTCTCTTCAATATTAAGCCTAAAATTCAGCTTCTTGTCCAAAAAAACGCCAAGGTATTTTGCACACTCACCAAAGGGAATTTCAGTACCCCCTAAGGAAATGGGCCTAGCCGTGGGAGTTTTGCGATCTTTGCAGTACATGACTAGTTCTGTCTTTGCTGGATTTACACCAAGACCATTATCTGTATAATATATCTGATTGTGTATGGGAACTTTCCCCTGACTGCTAGCGTCACATCATCTGCGTATGCCACCACTTTTATCCTTTCTTTTTCTACGGAAAACCAGAAGGTTGTTTACAGCAACATTCCAAAGAAGAGGTGATAGAACTCCTCCTTGGGGAGTGCCTCTGTTCACATACCATTGTATGTTTGCTTGCCCTAGTGTGGCTGAAATACGTCTCTTCCTTAGAAGTTAGTCTAACAGCCTAAGTATACCTGGATCAACATTCAGAGTTGTCAGTCCATTTAATATCGAGCTCGGATGGACGTTATTGAACGCCCCTTCGATGTCTAGAAACGCCACGATTGTGTATTCTTTGACAGATAGTGAGCTTTCAATAAAGCTGACTAGTTCATGCAATGCGGTCTCAGTAGACCTGCCGTTCGAGTATGCATGCTGTCGTTTAGAGAGCAAACTTGAATCCACGCTGGTTCTAAGATACATGTCTATCATCCTCTCCAGAGTCTTAAGTAGGAATGAGGATAAGCTGATTGGTCGGAAATCCTTCGCACTCGAGTGAGAGGCTTTTCCTGCTTTAGGTATGAAGACGACTTTTGTTTCCCTCCACTTTTCTGGAATATATGCTAAGTTTACACATTGTTTATATATCACCGTCAACCAGGGGATAACTCTTTCAGCCACTGCCTGTAACTCCGCCGGAGTAATTCCATCAGGTCCGGGGGATTTGAATGGTCCAAAGCTATTTAAAGCCCATTTTATTCTAGATTCCGACACAATTTCCTCGATAGGAAATGATCGCTAAGCCTCTGTTACACCGCCAGAACATGGTTCAACCGTCTGATTTCCAGGGAAGTGTGTGTCCAAAAGTACCTCCAGCGTCTCCTCACTGGACGTTGTCCAATTGCCCTCCGATGTTTTAATGAAACCTGGAGCGGAGTTCGTGGATGCTAGCACCTCCCGTAGTCTGGAAGCCTCGGACGTATTCCCAATACTGCTGCAGTAAACATTCCAAGAGTTATGCTGAGCCTTTATCAGTTCTCGCTTGTATCCTCTCAGATTTTTCTTGTAAGCGTGCCAATACTCAGGAGCTCTGGTGGACATTGCTTTATTAAAGAGCTTCCTGCTGGATTTCCTAATATTACTTAACTCAGTAGACCACCATGGTGATCGATTTTTCCCCCTTGGCTTCCCTCTAGGGCTTGCAGCTTTCAGTGACATGTTGAAGGCCTTAGTAATACGCTCCACTGCGTGTTCGATATCTTGCACGGTGCTCATATTTGTCTGGTATTTCCGGTATCATCATATCGAACGATTCCCTATACCTATTCCAATCAGCTTTCCTAACATTTGGCGGAAATATGGTCTTTGAAGTACGAACAGCCAATCTGAAACTGATGTAGCGATGATCTGAGAAGCTATGTTCCCTCAAAACTTGCCACTCAGATATCTTATCATTCAGTTCCGGAGAGGTCAACGTGACGTCCAAAACCTCTTGTCCGTTCCTGGTGACGAAGGTTGGTGCATCTCCCTTATTGCAAACTACCAGGTTAGTACGCAAAATATACTCTATTAGCGACTCTCCCCTTGCATTAGTATAACTACTTCCCCAAATACTATGATGTGCATTTGCATCGCATCCCATAATGAGTTTTGTCTTTGTTTTTAGTGACTCCTCAACTAAGGTCTTAACGGCACAGGGTGGCATCTCCCTATCATGTCCCATGTAGACCGAAGATACCCAATATTTGCATGTGGATATCTCTAGACTGGCTACGACAGTGTCTGCATTGCTCAATGAAGGAAGCAGAAACAAGTTTAGTTCGTTTTTAGCAATTATACATGCCCGATTTATATCGTTACCGGTATTATGCAAAAGTTTGAAACCCGGAGTGCTTAATTCACAGATCTTGTTCTTATATATGTATGGTTCTGGAATAAGAACTATATCTATGTCTCCTTTCATCAGGAGAACTTTTAAGGCAACACAAGCGGCCTTACAATGGTGAAGATTTATCTGGAGGAACCGTAGAACCATCCAAATTTTCAACCACCGTCACATCAGCCGCTTCAATTGAGTCATCAAGGGCTTCCTCTTCACAGATCTCAGTGACTCTCGCAACAATCCGCGGTTCAGCTTTGGTGAGGTTTGAGCCTGTAGAAACTTCCCGCATACGATTTACGCCATAGTCTGCAGTTTTTATGTCTCCTTCGGCTTCGCTAGGAATCCTTTGGGTGATCGTTTTCATATGGATATCATGAAAGCCATAACTTACATGTCCTTGGGTCTGGGCTAGATGTGGCATCGACTCTATGTTTAATATAAACACCGCATGTCGTCTTGGTCCATCCACCTCATCCAAACGACCAACCTTCCAATCGGCGGTTGGAAGATCTGGGTTACATTCTTTTAGTCTCTCTAGTATTGACTCAGGATCAGGAGGGTTTGCTATTAACTTATATCGTCCTTGATACCATCCAGCATCTTGCCGTCGAGGACTTGGTCCGGAAAACTTTTTTCGCACCTCTGAGTAGACATCAGACATCGCGTTCTCAATTTTCCCCCTTTTTTGCCTTGGAATCATACCGTCCAATGCTCCTTTATTAATAATAGCCATCACAAGGCTGAGGCAAACGATCTTTGATCCCGTTTAGAGGATGGTAGCTCATCCGGTGATCGTTCCCTTTTTCCAGCTTCAAGAATTCCTTGAGCCCATTTTAAGGAATCGCTTTGTTTAGCCGACAACGTGCTTGGGTCGACTGATCCTAATTTCTTTAGGATAAACAAAGCATTTCTTCGTTCCTTGAATTCCTTTCGAGAGGGATTGCCTCCTTTTGATGTCGTCACCTTAGAAAAGGTTCGACTTACCAAAGTGTCACCGCCAGTCGACCCGTCTACAGGTCGACTAATTGGGCCTGATTCTTGTTCGCTGCCCAAATTTATAACTTCAGTCGTTACCCGTCCACTGGGCCCTGAAGTTAGCAACCCAGTGGATGACTTTGAATTTCGTTGCATGGTGGTTTATTATTTCCACCACACGTGAAATTCGTAATAAGTACTTATTACGATGAAATACTCCGCTATTAGAAAACACATCCGTTCAGTTCGACGGTTGAAATTTTATAATGAGTACATTTATTAATAAATCGCGAAAGAGAATAAAAATTTGATAAATGAGATATGTATCCTAATATTAATTTTATTGGTCCTAGATTTAAAGCCAGATAGGTCGCTAAAAAAATTCTTTATTTTAACAGGTTGGCTGATAAGTCCCCGGTCTGACACATAGATGACGTTGCTATTATTAAATGCATATTATTTTTATATAGTACCAACCTTCAAATGATTCGTGTCAAAATTTGACGTCTGTTCAATCAGTTTGTGAGATAGAGCGTCTTTTGTGAAGCAAATTTTGTTATTGTGAAAAAAGTGGAAACAAAAGGAATTTCGTGTTTTGATAAAATACTGTTTTCTGAAGGGAAAAATACGGTGGAAGCAAAAACTTGGCTTGATAATAAGTTTCCGGACTCTGCCCCAGGGAAATCAACAATAATTGATTGGTATGCAAAATTCAAGCGTGGTGAAATGAGCACGGAGGACGGTGAACGCAGTGGACGCCCGAAAGAGGCGTCAAAAAATCCACAAAATGATTTTGAATGACCGTAAAATGAAGTTGATCGAGATAGCAGAGGCCTTAAAGATATCAAAGGAACGTGTTGGTCAATATTTGGATATGCGGAAGCTCTGTCACATATCGCTCCGTCGATATGTGACAATAGATGAAACGTGGCTCCATCACTACACTCCTGAGTCCAATCGACAGTCGGCTGAGTGGACAGCGACCGGTGAACCGTCTCCGAAGCATGGAAAGACTCAAAAGTTCCGCTGGCAAAGTAATGGCCTCTGTTTTTTGGGATGCGCATGGAATAATTTTTTCGATTATCTTGATAAGGGAAAAACCATCAACAGTGACTATTATATGGTGTTATTGGAGCGTCTGAAGGTCGAAATCGCGGCAAAACGGCCCCATATGAAGAAGAAAAAAAGTGTTGTTCCACCCAGGGCTGTGGAGCCGGAGTCTTGGAGTCGGAGTCTGAAGATTTTGCTGGAGCCCGAGTCGGAGTCGTAAAAATTTTGCTCGACTCCGACTCCGGCTAAACCAAATTTTTTAAAACACTTCACATTTTTGTAACTAAGCAAGTTTTTACGCAAATTAGTTTCCATTGCGTTATTCATTCAATGTACAGCATGATTGTAAATGAAAATCAATTGGAAGTTGACGGCTATCTTTTTATGTTTCCTAGAATGTTAGACTAGCAGATGGGCTGGATCGATCCATTTTAATGCCCATATCAATTTAACGTATATGAAATATTTCGAACAATCGAAATTATTTTTTTTAAATTTTATTTTAAGGCCATATACATATGTGGAATATTGAAAGAAACTTTTTTCAAAGTTGTTTTGTATTGAAAATTTTGTCAAAATGTTATTTCTATGAAAAGTTTTGTCAAAATTTTATTTCTAAGCAAATTTTGTCAAAATTTTATTTCTATAAAAAATTTATTCAAAATTTTATTGCTCTAGAAATATTTTTTTTTCTATAGAAAATTTAATCAAAATTTTATTTCTATAGAAAATTGAGTCAAAATTTTGTTTCTATAGAATATTTTGCAAAATTTTATTTCTATAGAAAACTTTGCAAAATTTGGTTTGTTACACAATTTTTTTTTAATTTTATTTCTATTGATAACTTTATTTCTATAAAAATTTAAGTCAAAATTTTATTTCTATAGAAAATTTTGCCAAAATTTTATAGTAATAGATTTTTTATTAGAAAATTTGGTCAAAATTTTGTTTCTATCGAATATTTTGCAAAATTTTATTTCTATAGAAAATTTTGCAAAATTTTATTTCTATAGAAAATTTGGTCAACATTTTATTTCTATAGAAAATTTAGTCAAAATTTTATTTCTATAGAAAATTTAGTCGAAATTTTGTTTCTGTAGGATATTTTGCAGAATATTATTTACTACACAAAAATTTTTCTAAAATTGTATTTTTATTGATAATTTTTTTAAAATTTTATTTCTATAAGAAAAAAAATTGTCTAATTAGAATAATAGGAATATTTTTTTCTATATACAATTTAGTCAACATTTTATTTCTATAGAAAATTTTGTCAAAATTTTGTTTCTATAGAATATTTTGCAAAATTTTATTTCTATAGAAATTTTTGCAAAATTTTGTTTGCTACACATTTTTTTCTAAATTGTATTTCTATTGATAATTTTTTCAAACTTTTATTTCTATAAAAAAATTAGCCAAATTTTATTTCTATAAAAATTTTATTTGTATATGGTCAAAATTTGATTTCTATAGAAAATGTTGCCAAAATTTTATTTCTATAGAAAATGTAGTCAAATCTTTGTTTCTGTAGAAAATTTTGCAAAATTTTATTTCTACACCCAAAGAAATTTGTTAGTAGGGACAGCAGAAAAGTCTGCTAAAACAGCAGAAAGTCTGCTGAAAAAGGGACAGCAGTCACTGTTTGCTATAATAGCAAACATTTCCTTCTATTATTGAAGCTCGATTACACTAAAACATGTTTTATTTTGGATAAAACAAATAAAAATGTCAACTTAGGAGCTATCCTAACATAATTAAAACAATATTTTATGAATATCTATAGTATTTGACCAAATATCTGAATATTTATCGAATTGAGGCATAACAGCAAACAAAATGTTTGCTGATCGTGTTTAGGAGCTTGTAGGTAAATTACAGTGCAAAAATATACCAAAAACTACTTTTGCTTCTTAAATATGCTTTGGGGAAAAATGTATAACCTAAAAATTTTATAAATTGGTGTTCACTTGGCCCTGAAGTACAAAAATATAACAGCAGACATCGACTGCTGTTTTTAGCAGACTTTTTTCTATGAGTGTATATAAAATTTTTCAAAATTTTTTTTACTAGACAAAACCAAAATTGTATGCTCACTGATACTCACTGTAGAAATGACTCAAATTTTCAAATTTTTCAATGAATGAATTATAAATGCATTTTTGCGAAATTGTTTAAACAATTATAAATATATCCCAAATATTGTCCGAGATTTGGTAGAAGTCTGATTTGAGATTTTATCAAAATGTAGATCTAAATACAAAGTTTTGCAGAGTATATTATAATCGACCCGCCCGACTTTAGACTTTCCTTGCATTTTTGTTTTTTGTTAAAATTGTGTTACGTCCCATAACGTTAGATTTAAATTGTAAGCACATAGATTTTGTAGAAGTATATACAATTTTGTCTAAATCGATTCAGATTCAAATTCATGCGTATGGGAATACAAACCTTTATATAGCTCGCAACAAATTTAAAGGTTTGAGATAGTATCAATAATTGTGGTTCACAAATACATAAACTGTTGGTATCTTCTCATATTATGATGAGTATTTACATCAATATTTTATTTATTAAACATTGCCGTAAATTTGAAATATAGAGTTCAATTGGCATCTAATGTGAAATTAAGACCTTTCTTTGCACACATAAATAAATACGATACTTTATATCGACCCACTTACTGTACCCCCACAATAGAACTACAAATTAGTGGTATTAAAATGAGATTTAGTTATATTACCCAGAGTCGACTCCGGAGTCGAGCTGATGAAAAATGCTGGAGTCGGAGTCGAGCAAAATTGCCTCGGCTCCACAGCCCTGGTTCCACCAAGACAACGCACCGTGCCACAAGTCATTGAGAACGATGGCAAAAATTAATGAATTGGGCTTCGAATTGCTTCCCCACCCACCGTATTCTCCAGATCTGGCCCCCAGCGACATTTTCTTGTTCTCAGACCTCAAAAGGATGCTCGCAGGGAAAAAATTTGGCTGCAATGGAGAGGTGATCGCCGAAACTTAGGCCTATTTTGAGGTAAAACCGAAGGAGTACTACCAAAATGGTATCAAAAAATTGGAAGGTCGTTATAATCGTTGTATCGCTCTTGTAGGGAACTATGTTGAATAATAAAAACAAATTTTGAAAAAAATGTGTTGTTCTTTGTTAGGCCGGGGACTTATCAGCCAACCTGTTAAAGAAGCCGCATCTTTGGCTCGGAATCAATATCAAAATCCTTAAGGAATGGTCAAAATCTTTGGATCTAAGTCAGCTTTTTTTTTTGAGTGTACCGTGAACTTCAATACAATGAAGCTCTCTATAATAAACACATTTCAAAAGCACTGCTTTTTCCTACCCACTTTCTTGTTTTCTGACATAATTTCTGTATAATGAAGTTTCTATAAATGAAGTAATTTTCTGGTCTCCTCAAGAATCATTATAGGGAAGTTCGACTGTATTATTTTCACGATTCAAGCAATTTCAATTGTCAACTAATTTTGTGATTTAGTCAGAAAATAATTTTTTTCTGTGTATGTGCTCTGAAAAAAATTGAAGAAGATGTAGGTTAATTTTAAAAACTATTTAACAAACGCAGAAATCATAAAACACAAATTCAAGAAAATGTTTCGTAGTTTGAAGCAAAACATTGGAATTCGAAATAACGAAAAAGTCTTTAGCGCCAAACGAAGTTCAAGATGGGAGCATTTGTGGCAAAATTTACAAATGTTACGAAATGCAGGCCTATTTAGTGGGAGGTATGAATTTAGTAAATCTTTATTCTTAATTTTTATAACTTTCAGTCTCTCTTAGGCTGCTGTTTGTGTCGGACGTGTCGTGCAAACTTTTTCTCAAACCAAAATAAAAACAAACTAATTAAAAATTCCTAAAAGATCATCCACTTGTTCGTATGATGAAGACAATATGTCTTCATCAAAAATTCGTAAGAAAGGGTCCAGAAGAAATTTTTGGACTCCACTCCAAATGTTAGACGAAGATAAGGACGAAAATACGAGTGGAACTGTTATGGACAGTGAACAAAATATTGCAAGTCTAAAAGTGAACATTTCGCCTATTAAAGTGCTAACGCAAAACTCGGCAGAAGTAATGAAACTTCTCAAAGACAACAACATTTCGGAATATTTTGTAAAAAAATTTCCCTTGGTGTTAAAATTTTATGTGAGACTGATGAGTGCTTCAATAAAACCCTTCAAGTTTTGCGTGAAAATAATTGTCAGTTCTTTACACATGATCCTAAGAACAAAAAGCCTTTTTAAGGTTGTAATCCATGGATTGGACAATAAAACTGACACTGAAGTGAAAAATGAACTAACTTCTCTCGGTTTAAAATGTATTTACGTCAAAGTTGTAAAAAAGTCCATTGAACAATATGTTGACACTTTGTATATCGTCCACTTTGAAAGAGGTTCGATAAAAATGAGCGAACTGAGAACTAATTTTCGTTCTCTCTTTCGTGTAATTATTAAATGGGAATTCCAGAAAAAAGTAAAAAACAAACCTGTCCAATGCCACAAATGCCAAATGTTTGGTCATGGCGAAAAGGGATGCAATGTAAAAACAAGGTGTGCAAACTGTGCGGGGAGACACAATACAATTGACTGCGATTCAGCATCCAAAATTCAGTGCGCTAACTGCGGACAAAATCACAAATCTACTGATCCATCATGTCCAAATAGATCTGCTTATTTGGAAATGAAAGAGAAACTTGCGTTAAAGGCCCGGCGTGGCAGAAAACCAACAGCAAAATTCTCCACAAATGCGGACAACTTTCCACCAATGAAGAAGGGTACAGTCATACCAACAAATGTAAACATAAATTGGAGACCTGTAGACAACAACACCAATAATAACCATAACATTACTGATAATACTCATCACATTCAAATAATCTCTTTAGTGAGCAAGAGCTGCTTCACTTAACAATGGAAATGATCTCTAAACTTAGTTCTTGCGTAAATAAAGAACAACAATTCAATGTTATTGTAGAATTAGCAATTAAGTTTGTATACAACAATATAAAATGAGTTCAACAAGCTTAAAAATTATATTTTGGAATGCCAGAAGTATTCGCAATAAGTTAATTGAATTTAGCATTTTTTTGCAATCCAACTGCGTCGATATATGTTGTTTATCTGAGACATGGCTGGGTGACCGTGACCGTTTAAACATACCTTCTTACAATTGTATCAGAATGGATAGAATAGGACAAAAGGGTGGCGGTGTAGCTATCATTGTTAGAAATGGTATACGATATAGTGAATTACCATGTATCTCCACTCAAGTTATTGAGAACGTAGGTATTGAAGTTCCTATTGACAAGGGCAATACTCTTAAAATTTACAGTGTATATTTTCCTGGGGGCCAGAGTAGTAATGCGCTTCGTAATGCCTTTAAATCCGATTTGAGAAAGATGTTACGTTTGAAATCTAATTATATTTTTTCTGGAGATTTGAATGCCCACCACAGGAACTGGAATTTTCTACGTGCGAATTCATGGGGAAATATTTTGCAAGAGCTAACAACTTCATATCCTTTTGTGATTATTCACCCTCTCGAACGAACTTTTATTCCAGCATCTTCCGGCATGAGCCCTTCCACTCTGGACTTGACACTTACGAATGCACCGCAACTGATATCTTCACCGAGGGTTATAAATGATATGTCCTCAGATCATTTACCAGTTGAAATATCTATATCAGCTTCTAATCAACCTATAGAGAATTTGAAATTCGATTTCTGTCGACCTAACTGGTCAATTTTTGGTAAGCATATTGACTCACACACTCCGGCTGAGAATGTAGTCATAGGCTCGAAAATAGACATTGACGCACATGTTGAACATTTCACTGCCACCCTTTTGGATGCAGTTAGAAATGCAGTCCCATATAGGGCCCCCAGTTCAAGACGTCCCGTGTTACCTGCTTATATTTTAAACCTAATTAGGATTCGGAATATATATAGAAGGGATTGGACTAGGTACAGGCAAACTCAGGATCATGTGTTTATGGTTAGTTACACATCCAAGATCCGTGAGGAAATTTTTCTGCTTAGAAATAGACAGTGGAATAATATGTTAAAGAAACTGGATCGCGGTTCAAGGCCGTTTTGGAATGTGAGTAAAATTCTGAGGAAGAAAGTTTCCTACTGTCACTGTCTACTCTCTGGAGAAGATGTTTTAGTTACTGCTGTGGATAAAGCAAACAAGTTTGCCAAGACTTTTTGTAACAACCACAAGATTTCGGAAAACCTTGGAAATTCTCAGCACGAGGAACTTGTTAATAGCTGTGTGAATGAGTTTAATGAATTAAGTATTATAACACCAGATGACGAGCTAATTTCCGTTGCTGATGTTAAGACTATACTAAATAATCTGAAGAATAAAAAGTCGGGTGGATTAGATGAGGTTAATAATGTGATGCTCAAGCATCTAACGAGAAGGGCTAAGTTGTACCTCACTAATATTCTCAATGCCGGTCTTAAGTTCCAATACTTTCCAAATTCTTGGAAAACGGCAAAAGTTATTCCGATCCCTAAACCAGGTAAACCCCACAACAAATCTGAGAATTACCGTCCTATAAGCCTTTTGAGCACTCTTGGCAAAATTCTAGAGAAAATTTTAAAACAAAAAATTTCTACGATCTTGACCGATAAAAGAATTTTACCGAATGAGCAGTTTGGTTTTAGAAGTCACCATTCCACTATTCACCAGGTCAAACGGATTTATAATGATATAAAAGCTGGATTTGGAGAAGGCAAATCCACTGCCCTTGTTTTGCTTGATATAGAGAAAGCATTTGACACAGTTTGGCATAATGGCCTCCTTTATAAATTGATGAAATTCAAATTTCCTTTACATGTTATACGAATGATTCAAAGCTTTCTGAGCAAAAGGTATTTTTGTGTATCCGTTGATAATACATTTTCAGACCTCGAGATGATCAATGCGGGGGTACCACAGGGCTCCGTTTTGGGGCCAATTTTATACAATATATTTACAGCGGACATGCCTCATCTGGGTCCATGCAGCTTAGCCGCTTACGCAGATGATGTTGGCATTTACTATACACATGTGTTTAGTCATGATATACTGACTGAACTTCAATGTGCTATAGATAAAATTGCTGAGTACTATTTCGAGTGGAAGATCAAGCTCAATCTGGATAAGGCTCAGGCTATCTTTTTTACTCGAAAAAGAAAATCCTGTTTTTACCCAGTCATAGTCTTACTATTATGAACAATGATATTGCTTGGTTGGATAGCGTTAAATACCTAGGAATTTTTCTCGATAAAAAATTAACTTTTAACTTTCATATTACTAATATTGTCAAGAAAGTAAACTTATATATAAGAATCCTTTATCCATTAATAAACAGGAACTCTTTGCTTTCCAAAACAAATAAGATTCTAATCTTTAAGTCAATATTTCAACCTATCATTCTTTATGGTTGTCCTATTTGGGGAAATTGTGCTAAGACCCATATAAAGAGACTACAAACTGCTCAAAATAAAATACTAAAAATGTCCCTTAAATTACCTTGGCATTTCTCGACGGTTTCATTGCATAATATCAGTAATGTCAACCCTGTTTTGGAAAGCATTGATCGAATTACCAACAATTTTCGAACAAAATGTACTTTCTCCATAAATCCATTAATATCTAACTTATATATTGAACATTAAAATACCACGTTATTAATACAATTATAAACTAATTTTGTATAGAAGGTTTTTGCTAATAGTTTTCCTTTAAATCTTTAAAAAAAAAAAAAAACAAACAAAAATATTATGTATTATACCACAATTCTAATATTCTAGATATAAGGCTAAGCCACTTCTGTGCAATACCTTTAGAAAGATAACAAAGAAAATGGAAAAATCTTACTATTAAATAAAGAATAAAGAAAGAATTTTATAACTTTTCATCCATTTAACTAA
The DNA here is from genome assembly GCF_050003625.1 of Haematobia irritans. NCBI lineage: Eukaryota > Metazoa > Arthropoda > Insecta > Diptera > Muscidae > Haematobia > Haematobia irritans. Next base: position 79,495,526 of record NC_134400.1, read on the forward strand.
CGTCATCACAATGGAGCCTGAAAATAAATCGGGCTGCCACTTTAACCTCTATGTAGAAATTTACCATAATGGGCTGCCACCTAGCCTAACCTAACTAACGTACACGTAACTAACAAAAATTATTAAGGTTTTCCTTTACCTTAATAATTTTTGTTAGTTACTTTCTCATATACACTGAAAAAAAGCGTACCCGGTTCCAAAGATTTTGTCTTTACTTTAAAAAATTTGGTATTGATTCCGAGCCAAAGAAGCGGAGAATACAAGTAAGGATACTTTTAAGACACAATTCTCTTTTAAAATCGGGTTTTGCTTCTAGGAAGCAAATTTTAAATTTTCGCTTTTGCAGCTTTTTTTCTTCATATGCTATCAAAGTCCTTTAAAAACAAGTTAACAACGACTTTCTTTTCCAAATTAAGACTCGACTTCTAGTAGAAATTATGCTGTGCTTCAAGTAAAAAACGCCTTTAAAATAAAGTGTTGAAATCCATGTCCTATATTTGAACGATTTTTTGCTTTGTAGTCAAGATGCAAAAAGACAACAAATTTAAAGACAATTTCATTAAATTTAAACATTTTTTCTAAATTATTAAAGTCAAGTTGACCTTAGCCCAAACATTTTTTTTTTCATATTATGATATCCATTTTTAAATCAAATCACTTAATTATAAGGACAATACGACTTCATTGAAAAGTTTATCGACCTTTGGTCAAGGAAAAAACTTTATACTAGAGAAATGCGTCGTCTATGCTAAGCAAAATTTGCATTCGTATTTTAAAGACATGAAATCTTTGACCTCACGACAATATTTTTTTCAATGTAGGAGAAATTTTAATTAAAACCTAGAAATTTCAATGAAAATTGGCTTTGCTATCCTGGTGAGTTAACTTTTATGCGGTTTGTAAATTCTCCGCTCCCCCTGCCGTAAAAAATGATGTGCTCCGCTCTTGATTCCTGATCACATTATGATAGAAGCCACTATGAAAATTTCGTAGAATGCCAAAAAATGTTAAAAACTTCACCCAATATTATGATTGAACCCATGACTCATGTTCATTTCCTTAAAATAAGAATGCTTTTCCCCCAAAGTAGACAAACTTTTCAATGAAGTCGTTTTTTCCTAGGTGTCTTCATATGACTTTTTGTATATTGACTACAATGCAAACAATCCTTCACAAATAGGAAATGTTTTTCAATACTTTTGTTTTAAAGACTTGTTTGACTAGAAACATGGCATAATTTCTACTTGAAGTCAAGTCTGAATTTGGAAATTTAAGTTGTCGATAATACGTTTTTAAATGACTTTGATAGCACAGGAAGTTTATTAAAATCAAGTACGCAAAACTCAAATTTTAAATAGAATTGTATCTCAAAAGTATACTTACTGCCTGTTCATGAAACCTAAAATCATTCCGAGACGAATCGTTCGTCTAGAGTGAAACTACAATAACTTTAGATATATTTTCTACAAAACTCATCCTCATCCTTTATAATTTACTGTCGAACAACGAAACAATTGTGACTCGATAGGCTCTAGTTCGATCGAGTGATTTTTGACGTTTCGTTCGTCTCGAAGCGAACGAAAATTCCATGAACAGGCAGTTAATTCAATTCTTCGCTTCTTTGGCTGGAAATAACGGGCTGCCACTATGCAAAAATCATCACAAAAATTTATCATATGTCGATGATTCAATGATCGCTACTTTTCTGACGTTTAAGAAAGTCGAAAAATTTACTAAATGAAAAATCAACATTTTACATTCAGAAAACTAGACATTTTTAAGAGTGAAATACCTAATATCAATAAATCAAAACTAAATCGCTTCATTGAGATCCCTATGCCAGCCTCCTGCATTTTAAATGTCACCAAAACAATGGTCATCGATGATAGTGGTACCTGCTACCCATTTGATTTTGACCGCTGTTAATATCCCAAGGGCAAGACTTGCTTACGTAAAGAGCAGAATTACAGGCGGGCGCTAGAAGCCACGTTATCCATCGTTTGATCAATTCAAAGAGGTAACATTGGCCTGCTATCAGCCACCGAGGTCATTACATCCACGTAAAGAAAGAATGCATCGTGTTGGGATGGTTTCGAAATGACAAGAACACGCATCTCAGCCACTGCTACCAAAATCGAAAGCAACAATGGGACCGAAGGCAACATTGTTTCCATTTCTCCTTTTATCCAAGCCGTTGGTCTATGGTATCAGTGAAGGTGTAGACATTTGTTTCAGGGAAACCCATGCCAAATCTTTTTCTAATGAAATTCTAACAGGTTGACCCTCGTCAACGGCTACACTGTGACATTTCACTTGCCTCAAAGTGCGTGTGCGCATCAGGTTATCGCAGATGAATGTAACCTCCAAACTGTGGTGGTTATACGCATCCAAACTGAAATGGTTCCACATTCACTTTTGGCAAAGCATTTAGTCTTTGCCCTCATACACTCATAAAAACTGTGAAAAGTGTATTACAAATGTGGTTTTATTTTGCACTCAAAAGAAAAAGTTAGTAATAAGAGTGAAAGAGTTTAATGGTTTCTTCCGATTGTGGATGCTTTTTTAACAATAAACAAAAAACACGATGTTTTGAGAACATTTAGTTAATGTACGTCTCCCGTAAATGGACTTTCACACAAACCCCATAGCTGATATTATTTCGGGTTTGGAAATAAAAAATATACTTGATTAAAAAATTAATTGATTCCTTCCCACACTTTCAATTAATTTTTTTACATCTTATGAGTTTCACGGTTATACTTATATTTGAATTTTTCTTTAGATTTAAGTCGAAAACATCGGAGGGCAATTGGACAACGTCCAGTGAGGAGACGCTGGCGGTACTATTGGACACACAATTTTCCTGGAAATCAGACGGTCGAACCATGTTCTGGCGGTGCCACAGGGGCTCAGCGGTCGTTTCCTATCGAGGAAATTGTATCGTAATCTAGAATAAAATGGACATTAAATAGCTTTGGGCCATTCAAATCCCCCGGACCTGATGGAATTACTCCGACGGAGTTACAAGCAGTGACTGACAGAATCATCCCCTGGTTGTCGGCGATTATATAGGATGTATCAACTTAGCATATATCCCAGGAAAGTGAAGTGAAACAAAAGTCGTTTTCATACCTAAAGCGGTATGGGCGAAAGATAATGGTCTTGGGGTAAATCCTGCAAAGACAGAAATAGTCATGTACTGCAAAGATCGCAAAACTCCCACGGTTAGGCCCATTTCCGTAGGGAGTATTGAAATTCCCTTTAGGGAGTGTGCAAAATATCTTGGCGTTATCTTGGACAGGAAGCTGAACTTTAAGCTTAATATTGAAGAAAGGGCGAGGAAAGCAACGGTAGCTTTATACTCGTGCAAAAAGGCAATAGGGAAAAAGTGGGGACTAAAACCAAAAATTGTACATTGGCTATACACGGCAGTGGTTAGACCTATAATGCTATATGTTGTTGTAGTCTGGTGGTCGGCACTTCACCAGCCGACAAGTTTAGACAAAGTTCAGCGTATGGCGTGCTTGTGTATCTCAGGCGCATTCAGCAAGTCAGGAACAAATTCCCTTAATGGCATGCTGCATCTATTGCCTTTAGAAATTTTAGCCAAACAATCAGCTGCAACAACGGCTGTGCGGTTGCGCGAGCTATCGCTGTGGTCGGAAAAAATGTACGGTCACAGTTCGGTCCTCAAAATAATGCCAGATGTGCCTAACGTAGTGGATTACACCCTGGCAAAACCACTTTTCGACAAAAAATTTGAAACTCTAATTCCCAATAGTGAGGCGTGGTGCACACAGGCCCAGGGGAATAAACTATATATAGATTTCTACACTGATGGCTCCAAATTGGATGAACAAGTGGGTTTCGGAGTATTTTCCAAAGATCTGGAACTTCGAATAGCGAAAAGATTACCTGACCACTGTAGTGTTTTTAAGGCTGAAATATTAGCAATAAGAGAGGTGGCGAATTGGCTGAGAAGTAATGTTCCAAAAAATGTTGGCATTAATATATACTCAGACAGTCAACCTGCAATAAAATCCTTGGACTCTGTGTTCCTTAACTCGAAAACGGCCATAGACTGCCGCAAATCTCTCAATGAGATGCCTGAGCAGCACAATATTCACCTAATATGGGTACCTGGCCATGGGAACATACCGGGGAACTGCGAAGCGGATGAGTTGGGGAAGCTAGGGACTACCTTACATATTCCACGGGAAATAGAATCTATTGGTATGCCTTTGGCTACCTGTAAGCTCTTACTGCGTGAGAAGGCTGTTGTTGGTGGAAATACAGTGAAACCACCAACGCATCTTATATTTTACATTTATTTATATTTTTTATTTTATTTAAGTTAAAAATCAATATATTTTTGTTATTTTCCATTTCTTTTAATTCATAAAAAAGTACATTTACATTTCTTCACTATTTCATTAACATACAGATTAATATATATATCCAACTTGAATTACATATTAACACACTTATTAATATATTTATATATATGTAAAATTTGAATGACATATTAACATACTGATTAATATATATATACATATGTTTGCTGGAACAAATGCAATTGTTTTGTTTGAAAGCTACAATGTTTGCTCAGTTGCTGCCAGGTTCGATCAAACGGTTTGATCGAACATTGTTGCTCTCAGTGCATTCTTGTATACGAACAATGTTTGCATGCATTGAATGGACTTGCGCTTAAATTGTTGTTGCTTTGTAGATTAATGTTTCAATATTTTTTTCATATTCCAATATTTTTATAGCGGTTCGCAGAGTTTTGACTCAATTTAAATTTTTGCAACATGGTTTCATCCAACATTGTTTGCTTCAATTCACTCTCTCTGTTTTTGGCAGTGGACGAGACAACAACCAGCAGCGCTAAGTAGCTTTACAAACTAACAATTTCTGTTCTTTTCATTTCAGCAAATTTGTTCTTGAACATATGTATATACCTACATGTATATACATGAATAAAATAAATTTGTGACCAAAATTCATTGAATTTTGATGAAATTTTTCTTTGCATGTGTATTGGGAATTGAAAGTTTTTTATCGGTTTTATTTTTCTGAAAAACGAAAATTCTTTGACATAATTATTTGGTGCCGAAACCCGGGAACCTCGTTCCATTTTTTCTATTTGATAACTCATTGGCTAGGATTCCAACACGTGTAGGCTTATTTGGTGAAAATTTGTTGTGTGACCAAGTGAATTTATTGGAAAATTTGTGCACGTTAAATAAATAATTATGAGTTCGCTCGAAGTTTTAATAATTAATCAAAGGGACACATTGCAATTGCTTGTGAAATATGCAAAACGATTTGAAAAGAAAGCAAAAAGCGAGAAAACTCATGGTTATTTGAACACTTTAGCACAACGAGTTGACGAAATTTTCAATAAATTTGAGGACCAACATGATAAAATTGTGAGTGTAATTCGCGATACGTCGCTAGACGTGGACGATGTTCCTTATATGAAGGAAGATGTTTATTTCGATTTTACGGAAAAATATTTGGAATTTAAAGGTCGAATTATTGACGCTTTACCGGAAAATTCGATAACTAATTCTCCATTGGCGAGCACTTTTGTTGCCCCTAGTAATCGTACTGATGCCGCTATTATTTCTGATTCACGTTTGCCAAAAATTAATTTACCGAAGTTTTCTGGAGAATACGTTGAATGGGTACCATTTCGCGACATGTATTGTTCCTTGGTCCACAACAATGGATCGCTAAATAGGGTTCAGAAATTTTATTATTTGAAGGGAACACTTTCGGGCGAAGCCGCTAACCTTATTAAGACCATCCCGGTCACTGAAGCTAATTATGACTCGGCATGGGAAGTTTTGGAATCTAGATACCATAACAGGAGAATGCTTGTTGGGAATCTAGTTTCCAAACTTTTTAATATACCGAAATCCGATGGGGGTTGCCAGTCAATTAGGGTTTTGCTAGATTTCGCCAGGGAATGTCTTTCCTCTTTGGGGAATTTAGACATAGACACTTCCAATTGGGATCCCATTCTTGTTCATTTGTTGGTGCAAAAACTTGATTTGCAGACAAGGAAAGAATGGGAAAATTCTTTGAAATCGAGTACCAATTTGCCTTCACGTAGTGAATTATTTACATTTCTTGATAGAACATTCCGTACTTTGGAGTCATTGGGAAATGAGTTTTCCTCCTCATCAACTTCGAAGTCTCACTCGAAATTTTCGAAATCCACAAAGAATTCTAACTCGTTCAAAAAGACTTCTTGTCACACTGGAAAAATTTCGAAACAGACTCCGACTGAGTGTATTTATTGCGGAAAGTCCCATTCTATTTCAAAATGCTATAAATTTTTAGCATTATCTGTGCATGGCAGAAATGAATTTCTGTCCGATAAATCAATTTGCCGCAATTGTCTTTCGGTTGGACATGACCAAAACAATTGTGGTTCACCCTTTCGTTGCGTTATTTGCAAACAAAAGCACCATTCTGTTTTACATGCTGATGGTTTATCGGGACAGGTTTTTTCAGCGGAACCGTTGGTTTCATCTACTTCGAATTCTGACACCAATCCTTCCAATCGATTTACGACACATAACGCGAATGTAATTCGATCAGTGTTGTTGTACACGATACGATTGCATGTTTGCACGAATCGTGGCACATTTCCTTTAAGGGCCCTTTTAGATCCCGGCTCTCAGGGATGTTTGATTTCCGAATCGGCGGTACAGCTGATGGGCCTTAAGAGGACCAAATCTCACTGCACTGTTGTGGGCATAGGTGATGGTAGTGGGAGCGTCTCTAAATTTATGGTGGACATTGAATTGTTTTCGAGGAGAAACATATCAGTACTTTCATGTACTGCGCTAGTCCTTACCAAGTTATCATCGTATACGCCTGATGCCTGTGCAAAGAGCATTTCTATGCCTGACATCAGTGAGGATGATTTGGCGGATCCGCGTTTTTATGATTCTGATCCCATTGATTTGATTCTAGGTTCAGATGTGTGTTTCGAGGTGAAAATTCCGTCCCAGTCTTTCATACATAATGGTATGTTTTTCCAAAATACTCACTTCGGTTGGGTATTTTCTGGATCGGATAGAAGCTTATCTACCCATAGGCTTCATATACATCACGTCAATTTGGACGCCATATTACGTTCTTTCTGGGAACAGGAGGAAATATGCTCCGATAGAGACATGTCAAATGAGGAATTGGCTTGTGAATCTTATTTTGTTGACACCACAAATCAGACTGAAACTGGACGATATATGGTGAAATTGCCATTTAAATCCATTCTATCTGATGGTTCAAGTCCAGAAATTCAAAACAATATTTTGAATGCATTTAGACGATTGCGTCAGTTGGAAATTTCATTTTCCAGAAGACCAGAATTCGCTCAAAGTTATAAAAACTTTATGAGTGAATACGAGTCATTAGGTCATATGACTAGAATTGGTCATTATCCTGATCATGTCCGTCGGGACTCATATTTTTTACCGCATCATGGTATTTTCAAGGAGCAGAGTACTACTACCAAACTCCGCGTGGTGTTTGATGGCAGTAGTCATAGCCAAGGCCACAAGTCACTCAATGAGGAACTTGCCGCTGGACCTGCTCTTCAGAATGATATCTCATCCATTTTAACAAAATGGCGGAGACATAGGATTGCCTTTGGAGCAGACATAGAAAAGATGTTCCGCCAAATCGATGTTCATCCAGAACATCGAAAATATCAGCAGATATTATGGCGAGCAAATCCTTTTGAAGATATTTCAATTTTCGAGTTGAATACAGTCACTTATGGTACCACCAGTGCACCATATTTGGCTATTCGTGTTTTACAAAAACTTGCTGATGATTACAGATCCCGTTTTCCGAGCGCTGCTGAGGTTTTAATGTCAGAGTCATATGTTGATGACATTATTTCCGGGTCTGATAATCTCTCAGATGCAAGTAAATTACAAAAGGATTTGTGTGCCCTTTTAAATAAGGGTGGCTGCAATTTACGGAAATGGGTTACGAATTCGCAAGAGCTTCTTGCTGCAATACCCTTTGATTGCAGAGACCCATCGATTTCCATTGATTTCGATCGAAACAACAATGTTGTCAAAACGCTAGGTATTCAATGGAATACAAGCGATGACACATTTTCGATCAGGGTTAACTTTGATGAGCGAGAATCTTTCTCGAAAAGATCTATCCTTTCAGAGTCGGCAAGAATTTACGACCCTCTGGGGCTATTGACTCCGTCTACAGTTGTCTCGAAGACTATATTCAAGAGGCTCTGGGAGGATAGCATTGATTGGGATTCTAAGATTCCAAATGATATTGAGAGGGATTGGATAAATCATCGATCTTCACTAAAGGATTTATCAAGCCTCAAAGTCCCAAGGTGGATTGGCTGGTCTCCAAATTCTGTCGTGGAGCTCCATTGTTTTTGTGATGCTTCCTCTGTGGCATATGCGGCAGTAGTTTATGCACGAATTTTGACTCCAGGTGGTATTCGAGTTTCTATTTTGCAGGCAAAATCGAAAGTTGCACCAGTTAAGACAGTTTCGATACCACGTCTCGAACTATGTGCTGCTAAGCTTTTAGCATTATTGGTTCAAAATGTTAAAGAGTCACTAAAGAATTTACCTATAGAGACCACTTACTTTTGGAGTGATAGCTCAACAGTTTTGAGCTGGATCAGAAAGTCTCCGTCCCATTGGACAGTTTATGTGGCGAATAGAGTAGCGGACATTCAAAGACTTAGCGACCCTTTTCAATGGAGGTATGTACCGACGTCGCTTAATCCCGCTGACTGTGCGTCACGGGGAATTTCTGGCACGGAACTTTTGAATAATGACACTTGGTGGTTTGGCCCAAGATTTTTGAGGGAATCCACGGATTCGTGGCCTCGTAATTTACCTCAATTTAATACTAAGGAGGAGCAGAGAGCGAAAATTTCGACTCATGCTTTGAACGAAAAAACCTATCCTGATATTTTTTTGAGATACTCGACATTTAACAATTTGATTCGTAGCTTGTCATTATGCTATCGATTCATATATAATTGTAGAAAGCCTGATGCGAGGCGCACAGGAGTTTTAACGTCCACTGAGATAAATGATACACTTTGCAGAATTTTGAAAGTTGCTCAAAAAGTTGATTTTCCTATAGAAATTGAGCAGCTTTTAAAAAATCGTCCCATTAGGAGTAGTTCGCTACTGAAACTCATGCCCTTTCTCGATACATATGGTCTAATACGGGTAGGTGGCAGGCTACAAAACTCTAGTTTTGACTATGATATTAAGCACCCCATTATTTTGTCGAAAAATAACCCCCTGTCTAGACTAATAATAACGGATTCGCACGAAAAAACTCTACATGGTGGAATTACATTGACAATGTCATATGTTAACCGCAGGTACTGGATCTTATCTGGTAACCAGTTGGCAAAGTCAATTATCCACAAATGTATGAGGTGCTTCCGACAATCTGCGAAAACGGCTCAACAAATAATGGGTAATTTGCCTTCTGTTCGTTTGAACGCCACTAGACCTTTCAAACACAGTGGGGTGGACTTTGCAGGTCCCATTATGTTAAAAATTTCCACTATCAGATCTGCTGTTGTTACAAAAGGATATATTTGCCTGTTTGTTTGCATGGTTACGAAAGCTCTTCATTTGGAAGCAGTTTCAGATTTGAGCACTAGCGCTTTTCTGGCTGCGTTTAAAAGATTTGTGTCACGTCGAGGTGCCTGCACCGATATATACTCGGACTGTGGTACCAACTTCGTAGGAGCATCAAAAGAACTACAGGTGCTCCACAATAGGTCACAGAAATCTTTACCAGAAGAGCTACGACATGCGCTAAGTAATGATGGTACGACTTGGCATTTTATTCCGCCAGCTTCTCCTAATTTTGGAGGATTATGGGAAGCTGGCGTAAAGTCTGTCAAATATCATTTAAAACGAGTGGTACGTGACAGACTTCTTAGTTTTGAAGAATTGTCCACATTGTTGTGTCAAATAGAAAGTATCCTGAACTCCAGGCCACTATGTCCACTATCACCGGACCCAGCTGACTTCGATGCACTTACCCCAGCTCATTTTCTGATTGGCGAGCCCACAAATTGCATTCAAGATGAGACTTTGCTTGACGTCAATATAAACCGGCTGACTAGATGGAAATGCATTGAAAAAATCAAGCAACATTTTTGGAAACGCTGGCATAGTGAGTACCTCAACCGTCTCCAATCGCGTCCCAAATGGCTAAAGCAAAGTGAAAATGCTAAAGTCGGAGACTTAGTATTGGTTGCTGATGAACGTATTGGACCGGGACAGTGGCTACTTGGCCGAATTAAAGAAATCCATCCTGGAGGAGATGGTAGAACAAGGGTTGTATCAGTTTCTACTAAAAACAAAATCTTAAAAAGACCTATTTCTAAAATATCTTTTCTTCCAGCTAACAATCATATCAACTGATAATCACAAAATCATTTCGTGTCATACCGCCAGCATCAATTATATCATCATCACATCAACTGCAAATACATGATTTCATCTTCATCATCAACAAACATTTTCAAATTTCATCAGTATTCCACTTTGCCATATGTCCACGAATGGAGCCTACACCATAGCGCTGTGAGTCGGAGCACAGCGGAGCGAAGCTCGACTAAAGTACTCCCAACGGTAGGCCAATCTGGACTATATTCATCAGACTTAAGAACATCCGTTCTTTAGGGGGGAGAATGTTGGTGGAAATACAGTGAAACCACCAACGCATCTTATATTTTACATTTATTTATATTTTTTATTTTATTTAAGTTAAAAATCAATATATTTTTGTTATTTTCCATTTCTTTTAATTCATAAAAAAGTACATTTACATTTCTTCACTATTTCATTAACATACAGATTAATATATATATCCAACTTGAATTACATATTAACACACTTATTAATATATTTATATATATGTAAAATTTGAATGACATATTAACATACTGATTAATATATATATACATATGTTTGCTGGAACAAATGCAATTGTTTTGTTTGAAAGCTACAATGTTTGCTCAGTTGCTGCCAGGTTCGATCAAACGGTTTGATCGAACATTGTTGCTCTCAGTGCATTCTTGTATACGAACAATGTTTGCATGCATTGAATGGACTTGCGCTTAAATTGTTGTTGCTTTGTAGATTAATGTTTCAATATTTTTTTCATATTCCAATATTTTTATAGCGGTTCGCAGAGTTTTGACTCAATTTAAATTTTTGCAACATGGTTTCATCCAACATTGTTTGCTTCAATTCACTCTCTCTGTTTTTGGCAGTGGACGAGACAACAACCAGCAGCGCTAAGTAGCTTTACAAACTAACAATTTCTGTTCTTTTCATTTCAGCAAATTTGTTCTTGAACATATGTATATACCTACATGTATATACATGAATAAAATAAATTTGTGACCAAAATTCATTGAATTTTGATGAAATTTTTCTTTGCATGTGTATTGGGAATTGAAAGTTTTTTATCGGTTTTATTTTTCTGAAAAACGAAAATTCTTTGACAGCTGTCATGATGACAAAGGTTCGATGGGAGAATTGCAAGGGTTGTAACGACACCAAGCAAATATGGCCCCATTTAAACTTGAACCGCACACTAGATATGCTAGTGTTCTCAAGACGTCAGATATCACTTCGGATATCTGGGTCGCTGCCTGATAGGCGATTTTGCAAAAACTATTGGCGCGAATTATAATGACTATTGTATGAGCTGTCATGATGCGGAGGAAAAGGAATCAATAAAACACCTCTTGTGTGAGTGTCCTGCATTTTGTGTAAGGCGTAAGCAAATTTTAGGGGCATATAGCATTAGATTACTGGCGGACCTGGAAAACGTTAACTTAAGCAGTCTGCTAATGTTTTTGGAACAATCTGGTTGGTTCAACAGAAGAAAATAATGGAGAAGGTTTAGCGGTTAAAACTAGAAGTGCCTATATCGATGTTTACATTCCAAAGAGCGCTAAGTCTAAAAAGTGAATTTTACAGGACACAGGAAACAAGTTTTGGTTTTTGAAATTCCTCAAGACCCGTATAAGATTGAAATTCCCTTATTTTCGGTCTTAAAATCATATTTTTATAATTTTTTTTAGTATTTATGTACGGACTCAAAATAGTGATAATAGAACATGGCTAAAAATTACTTAGACCACTTTAGATCGAACATAGCTTTTTGCCCTTTTTGGATTGGACATTTTTTAAAACTTTAGACACAGGCTAAGTACAATATTAACCATAACTTTTGATAGAAATGTCCAATAAATTCGATCTTTTGACAGGATGCAATTCACATCGATCCGAATAAAAAACAGCGAACTCCATCAAAACATGCTAAGTCGACTTAGAGAATGAGGGCATCGATATGTAATAGGTACTTTTAGTTAATGTGGTATCACAATGGACTGAATAGTCTAAGTGAGCCTGAATCATAATCGGGCCGCCACTTTAACCTAACCTTTAACCTAAGTCGAAATTTAATGAACCAATGAATAGTATGAAGCTCTCTATTTCCGAATAATTTTTTCAATTATTTTTTAATTAAAATATTAATTGAGATAAGCAATATTTTAATTAAAAATGAAAAAAAAATTTAATGGTTCTCTTAATTGACGTTATTTTTTTAATAGGAAATATTTTGTTAATATTTTTTTCTGTCCACAAGGCGACTAAATTCTAAAAGAAATAAATATGCAATTCATGGAAAATTTAATCAAATTTTATATTGTTTTATGCCATTATACAATCTATCATTATGTTTTAACGATAACCTCTCTAATCCGGACTATCCAGTAGTCCGGACATCTCAATATTTCGGACCGTCCAAAAATAACAGTTTGCTCTTCAAAACATGTATGAGGTTACCATATTTATTCTCTGGTTGTAGATTCATGATTCTTGCTGTGTTATGTTTACATCCTCACGTATTATACTTATAAAACATTGATGTCCCAAACATAATGTATTTTAACATATATGCCTCAAATATTATATGTTATTTTATGAACATTCGTGCCTGTTCTGGTACGCCCATGTATTGCTTACGTGAGGTGTCACACTTAAGAGGTGTTCTGGACTAAACTTTACTTCGTCATTGACCTGAAAACTGTACACGAACACTTTTTTCTACGTAGGCCAATTGTACAGGCCAATATTAATATGTTTGTTTTTTATTTTGCAAATTTTATTGAACACATCTATTTTTATATGGCACAAAACACGATTAAAAAAAATCTAGCATTTGAACAAAAATGTCTTCTGACTGGTGCATAAATTTGGGGTTTATTTTAAACAGCTGTTTTTAATGTAGCCACAATGTTTAAAAGGTATACCCAGAAAAAAGACAACGAACCTTTTTATAGCCTATTTAACTTTATTTTAGTTCATGAAAACTAATTGATTTTAGTTAAATTTTGCCAAATGTGACAAAATTTTTCATATTTTAATTATGGTTTGTTTACTTTAATGACGGAGTACACAATTTTAATAAATATGAAAATAGTTCATAATATCCTAAAATGGTTGAAGTTTGCTCAAACTGAGTTCATAAGTTTCTCAAATGAGTAAATTTTACTTAAATTGTGTTTGTCTAGAACTTCATATAGCGTTAGAGACATTTTAAACAATTTTACTTCCAATTCTTTCTTCCAAAGTATGAAATTTTATTAAACAACAGAATAAAAATTATTATCTTTTATAATTTTTTTTTCAACTTGACAAAAGTTTTTAAATTATTTGTTTAATGTGCAATTACTAAAATATTTTAGATAAAATTTTCTAACTTTTCTAACATCGATTTTTGTGAATCCTACACGGATGAAAAAGACTGTTTTTCATATGTTTGGCTATAAACATTATATGTTTGGAACACAAATTTTTAAACACAATATTTTTGAGTGCAAGCATATAATGTTCATAAACTAGCATAACATGTTTGGGACATATATGTTAATATGTTAGAACATATTATGTTTGGGACATTAAATGTTTGTAAATATAATATGCTTAGATGCAACATATATTAATTTGGAAATAGCCTATAAACATATATGTATTTAGAAAGAGAGACCTAGAGAGTATGCTGCAAGTAAAATAATGGAAGTAACCAAATGGCGCCATAAAAATATATTCACACAAAGAAAATTTCGTTAAATTTTTTTTCTACCAGTGTATGCCCTAAGGTGAAACATAATATGTTTGAACAATACAAACAATATTTTGTTTGCACCAATCCTGAAAATATATATGTTTGAAGCAAAATGTGTTTGGGGTATACGATACAGAAGCGATTTTTTTTGAGGTTGTAGTTTTTTATTGAAATTAAATGGGCTAATAAAAGCGAATTTCACAAAATTTATTGCATGAAAAATATGGCTTCTTCAATTCCGCAAAGTATTTTTGGCTGTCAAAGTAACGAGCTAGTGACTAAAAGCTAATGCCGCTTGTATATAAAGGTAAGTACTATGTTCGCTTTTCGCGTTGAAATTTTCGCGGTTACTTTATTAAAACAGTTCAATATGAAGCAGATAAATTAACTCAATTGATGTGCAATTTCTTGTTCCTCTATATTTCGGCAAGACTTTACAGGAATATGTCTGTTTTCATTTATAATTTTGATTATTTCAGGAAAAGTAATCGCGAAAATAAAGTGATTTTCAACTCGAAAACCGAACATAGTACACACCTTAAGACGAAGGCATGGCGATTATTTCTTCGTACACCCTCAAAAAAATCGCTTCTCATATGTTCCAAACATATTTTGCAGGAAGCACATATATTATTGGATACTGCTGAAACATTAATATGTTTGTTTTATGTGAACATATTATATGTTTGGAAGCATTTTGAGCCCAAAAATATTATATGCTTGGAAGAATTTTCCCCAACGAAGATTGTGCTCATTTCCTCACATAATTTTCACATCCACGAAATTTTTTAGTTCTTGGCACCTTTTTCTGTAATACAAATAATGTCGAAGAAATTATTCAATTTTATAAATTTTACCTTTCACCTGGACGGAGAATCCGACCGAGGATCATACAGTTTGTAAGCCAACACACTACACTGGCCTACGTAGCTGTTATAGTCACCAGTAGACAATTATCGCTATAAGTTACATTTTTATAGCATAGTTTGCAGCGCCCACGAGCCCATGCAAACATAACATTATTTAACAGAAACATACATTTGTTGGCCATGTCTACCTTGCATGCAAAGGGTCGTGGGTTCAATCCCTGCTCTTACCGAACCAATTTTTTTTTAATTTGCACATTTATATTTATACTATATTAAATGTTTATAATGAAACTTTGAAATGTGGGTTATTAAAGATTTACAGTTTCTCACTGCTTGATATAAACGAAATGGACTGAGATTTTGGATAAAATATTATTTTTTTATTGCAAAAATAATATTTTTGTTACAAAAAACTGTTTTTGGTATAAAAGTTTGAAATTTTGGATGGAATTCAAAAACTCTAACAAAAGAAGAACGTGAAGTCGAGTATAAACATAACAAGCATAAATAATTTTATTATATACACATACATTTATTTAGGCGTGAACAGTTTTTTACTAGCATTTAACACCATTTCAAATGCATTTAACAGGTTGGCTGATAAGTCCCCGGTCTAACAAAGAAAACCACATTTTTTTTGGTCAAAATTCGTTTTTATTATTCAACATAGTTCCCTTCAAGAGCGATACAACGATTATAACGACCTTCCAATTTTTTGATACCATTATGGTACACCCTCAAACAAATCGCCTCTATAACATATGTTCCAAACATATTTTGCAGGAAGCACATATATTATTGGATACTGTCGAAACATTAATATGTTTGTTTTATCTGAACATATAATATGTTTGGAAGCATTTTGAGCGCAAAAATATTATATGCTTGGAAGAATTTTCCCCAAAGAAGATTGTGCTCGTTCCCTAACATAATTTTCACTTCCACGAATTTTTTTAGTTCTTGGCACCTTTTTCTGTAATACAAATAATGTTAGGTTAGGTTAAAGTGGCAGCCCGATTAAGATTCAGGCTCACTTAGACTATTCAGTCCATTGTGATACCACACTAACTAAAAGTACCTATTACATATGGGCACTTCTAGTTTTAACCGCTGAACATTCTTGATTATTTTTCTTTGTTGAACCAACCAGATTGTTCCAAAAACATTAGCAGACTGCTTAAGTTAACGTTTTCCAGATCCGCCAGTAATCTGAAGCTATATGCTCCTAAAAGTTGCTTGCGCTTTACACAAAATGCAGGACACTCACACAAGAGGTGTTTAATTGATTCTTTTTCCTCCGCATCATGACAGCTCATACAATAGTCATTATACTTCGCGCCAATAGTTTTTGCAAAATCGCCTATCAGGCAGCGACCTGTTATAGCAGATATCAGGAGTGATATCTGACGTCTCGAGAACATTAGCATATCTAGTGTGCGGTTTAAGTTGAAATGGGGCCATATTTGCTTGGTGTCGTTACAACCCTTGCAATTCTCCCATCGAACATTTGCCATCCTAACAGCCTTCTCACGCAGCATGAGCTTGCAGGTAGCTAGGGGCATACCAACAAATTCCAGTTCCCCTGGAATATGTAAGGTAGTCCCTAGCCTTGCCAACTCATCCGCTTCGCAGTTCCCCGGTATGTTCCTATGGCCAGGCACCCATATTAGGTGAATATTGTACTGCTCAGCCATCTCATTGAGAGATTTGCGGCAGTCGATGGCCGTTTTCGAGTTGAGGAACACAGAGTCCAAGGATTTTATTGCAGGTTGACTGTCTGAGTATATATTAATGCCAATATTTGTTGGAACATTACTTCTCAGCCAATTCGCCACCTCTCTTATTGCTAATATTTCAGCCTGAAAAACACTACAGTGATTAGGTAATCTTTTCGCTATTCGAATTTCCAGATCTTTAGAATATACTCCGAACCCCACTTGTCCATTCAATTTGGAGCCATCAGTATAGAAATCTATATATCTTTTATTCCCCGGGGTCTGTGTACACCACGCCTCACTGTTGGGAATTAGAGTTTCAAACTTTTTGTCGAAAAGTGGTTTTGCCAGGGTATAATCCACTACGTTAGGCACATCTGGCATTATTTTGAGGACCGAACTATGACCGTACATTTTTTCCGACCACAGCGATAGCTCGCGCAACCGCACAGCCGTTGTTGCAGCTGACTGTTTGGCCAAAATGTCTAAAGGGAATAGATGTAGCATGACATTAAGGGAGTCTGTTCCTGTCTTACTAAATGCGCCTGAGATACATAAGCTCGCCATACGCTGAACTTTATCTAAACAAGTCGGTTTCTGAAGTGCCGGCCACCAGACTACAACACCATATAGCATTATAGGTCTAACTACTGCAGTGTATAGCCAATGCACAATTTTTGGTTTTAGTCCCCACTTTTTCCCTATTGCCTTTTTGCACGAGTACAAAGCTACCGTGGCTTTTCTCGCCCTCTCTTCAATATTAAGCCTAAAATTCAGCTTCCTGTCCAAAATAACGCCAAGGTATTTTGCACACTCACCAAAGGGAATTTCAGTACCCCCTAAGGAAATGGGGCTAACCGTGGGAGTTTTACGATCTTTGCAGTACATGACTAGTTCTGTCTTAGCTGGATTTACACCAAGACCATTATCTTTCGCCCATTTCTCAGTCATCCGGAGAGCTCTCTGTATAATATCTCTGATTGTGGATGGGAATTTTCCCCTGACTGCTAGCGCCACATCATCTGCGTATGCCACCACTTTTATCCTTTCTTTTTCTAGGGAAACCAGAAGGTTGTTTATAGCAACATTCCAAAGAAGAGGTGATAGAACTCCTCCTTGGGGAGTGCCTCTGTTCACATACCTTTGTATGTTTGCTTGCCCTAGTGTGGCTGAAATACGTCTCTTTATTAGAAGTTCGTCTAACAGCCTAAGTATACCTGGAGCAACATTCAGAGTTGTCAGTCCATTTAATATCGAGCTCGGATGGACATTATTGAACGCCCCTTCGATGTCTAGAAACGCCACGATTGTGTATTCTTTGACAGATAGTGAGCTTTCAATGAAGCTGACTAGTTCATGCAATGCGGTCTCAGTAGACCTGCCCTTCGAGTATGCATGCTGTCGTTTCGAGAGCAAACTTGAATCCACGCTAGTTCTAAGATACATGTCTATCATCCTCTCCAGGGTCTTAAGTAGGAATGAGGATAAGCTGATTGGTCGGAAATCCTTCGCACTCGAGTGAGAGGCTTTTCCCGCTTTAGGTATGAAGACGACTTTTGTTTCCCTCCACTTTTCTGGAATATATGCTAAGTTTACACATCGTTTATATATCACCGTCAACCAGAGGATAACTCTTTCAGCCACTGCCTGTAACTCCGCCGGAGTAATTCCATACAATACAAATAATGTTGAAGAAATTATTCAATTTTATAATTTTTTTAAATTTTACCTTTCGCCTGGACGGAGAATCGAACCGAGGACCATACAGTTTGTAAGCCAACACACCACCACTGAGCTACGTAGCTGTTATAGTCACCAGTAGACAATTATCGTTATAAGTTACATTTATATAGCATAGTTTGCAGCGCCCACGAGCCCATGCAAACATAACATTATTTAACAGAAGCATACATGTGTTGGCAACGTGGAGCAGTGGTTAGCATGTCTGCCGTACATGCAAAGGGTCGTGGGTTCAATCCCTGCTCCGACCAAACACCATTTTTTTTTTTTTTTAATTTACACATTTATATTTATACTATATTAAAGTTTTATAATGAAACTTCGAAATGTGGGTTATTAAAGATTTACAGTCAGAAACAGTGCTTGATATAAACGAAATGGACTGAGCTTTTGGCTAAGATATTATTTTTTTATTGCAAAAATAACAATTTTGTAATAAAAACCTGGTTTTGGTATAAAAGTTTGAAATTTTGGAAGGAATTCAAAAATTCTAACAAAGGAAGAACGTGGAGTCGAGTATAAACATACATAAATAATATTATATTACATGTTAGCCTGATACCGAAACAGGCAATTGACGTCCAAATGCATTATATCTAATTATACAATTATTTTTCGAGCTTTATGGACAGATATAGATTAAGGAACATGGTTAATAGAGCCATTGAAAAGAAAACGCCAGATACAAATCTATACACGCCTGGACTGTACATGTTTCGGTTCGGGCGAATGAACCTTTCCACAGCCTTTAGTATAGATCTGGCTGGGAGAGATGGCTCAATTTTGGGCTCTTTATGCTAACTCCTTATGGAGAAAACATTTGGGAAATTTCCTCTTACAAATTGAATCATCTTTTCTCCCACTGTACATCATCTTTTCATATAACTTACAAGTCCCTTAATCTTATTTTTATTTCGTTTTGTTACATAGTAATGCAACAACACGAAATTTATTTTTAGAAAGCTAATTTGTTAGAATTCACCTAAGTGGTGAACAGTCGAACAATGCTTATTGTTTCTACAGTCAACTACAACATATGACAATTAACAGAAACTGGTTGAGTCATCTCTCCCAGCCAGATCTATACTAAAGGCTGTGGAAAGGTTCATTCGCCCGAACCGAAACATGTACAGTCCAGGCGTGTATAGATTTGTATCTGGCGTTTTCTTTTCAATGGCTCTATTAACCATGTTCCTTAATCTATATCTGTCCATAAAGCTCGAAAAATAATTGTATAATTAGATATAATGCATTTGGACGTCAATTGCCTGTTTCGGTATCAGGCTAACATGTAATATAATAAGCAACGATGAGCCTGTCGTAAAACTAGGAAAAACACGACTAATGTACGCGTTAGAATTGTTGTTGTATCCTGGAAACCAGTTTCTGTTAATTGTCATATGTTGTAGTTGACTGTAGAAACAATAAGCATTGTTCGACTGTTCACCACTTAGGTGAATTCTAACAAATTAGCTTTCTAAAAATAAATTTCGTGTTGTTGCATTACTATGTAACAAAACGAAATAAAAATAAGATTAAGGGACTTGTAAGTTATATGAAAAGATGATGTACAGTGGGAGAAAAGATGATTCAATTTGTAAGAGGAAATTTCCCAAATGTTTTCTCCATAAGGAGTTAGCATAAAGGGCCCAAAATTGAGTCATCTCTCCCAGCCAGATCTATACTAAAGGCTGTGGAAAGGTTCATTCGCCCGAACCGAAACATGTACAGTCCAGGCGTGTATAGATTTGTATCTGGCGTTTTCTTTTCAATGGCTCTATTAACCATGTTCCTTAATCTATATCTGTCCATAAAGCTCGAAAAATAATTGTATAATTAGATATAATACATAAATAATTTTATAATATAGACAAATTAAATAATAATTAGGCTTAAATTAAATAATATTTAGACTTAAGCATATACAATTTTTGGCCTTATCATAAAGCAGTTTCCGAAACAACATATAAGCGGTTTCACAGAAATTGCTCTCTTTTGATTCTCTCGCTGTGTTAATTTGATATCTTTCGTCGACCCTCCCGGTTTTTATCTCTATTTCTTTCTGTATACTCTCTCTCTCTCTCTGTCGCTCTCTGAATAAAATATCACAACATATATATGTTTACTCGAAATTTGTAAATTTATATATGTTTACATTCACACATATAATTTTTATGAAACATGCATGCCCCAAACATAATATATTCTAACATATTAACATATGTGTTCCAAACATTTAGTGTTAGTTTGAGAACATTACATGTTTGCACTTAAATATATTGTGTTTAAAAATTGTGCCCGAAATACATTTTGTTTATATCGAAACATATGAAAAACATATTTTTCTAACAGTGTAGTACTCCTTCGGTTTTGCCTCAAAATAGACCTCAGTTTCGGCGATCACCTCTTCATGGCAGCCAATTTTTTCCCTGCGAGCATCCTTTTGAGGTCTGAGAACAAGAAAAAGTCGATGGATGCCAGATCTGGAGAATACAGTGGGTCGGGAAGCAATGAATTCATGAATTTTTGCCATCGTTCACAATGACTTGTGGCACGGTGCGTTGTCTTGGTTGAACAACACTTTTTTCTTCTTCATATGGGGCCGTTTTGCCGCGATTTCGGCCTTTAAACGCTCCAATAACGCCATATAATAGTCACTGTTGATGGTTTTTCCCTTCTCAAGATAATCGATAAAAATTATTCCATGCGCATTGCAAAAAAAGAGGCCATTACTTTGCCAGCGGACTTTTGAGTCATTCCACGCTTCGGAGACGGTTCACCGGTCGCTGTCCACTCAGCCGACTGTCGATTGGACTCAGGAGTGTAGTGATGGAGCCATGTTTCATCCATTGTCACATATCGACGGAAAAACTCGGATGTATTACGAGTTAACAGCTGCAAACACCGCTCAGAATTATCAACATGTTGTTTATGGTCAAATGTGAGCTCGCGCGGCACCTATTTTGCACAGAGCTTCCGCATATCCAAATATTGATGAATGATATGACCAACACGTTCCTTTGATATCTTTAAGGCCTCTGCTATCTCGATCAAGTTCATTTTACTGTCATTCAAAATCATTTTGTAGATTTTTTTGATGTTTTCGTCGGTCACCACCTCTTTCGGGCGTAAACTGCGTTCACCGTCCTCCGTGCTTATTTCACCACGCTTGAATTTTGCATACCAATAATTATTGTCGATTTCGACGGATCAGAGTCCGGACACCTATTATCAAGCCAAGTTTTTGCTTCCACTGTATTTTTTCCCCATCAGAAAACAGTATTTATCAAAACACGAAATTCCTTTTTTCCATTTTTTCACAATAACAAAAGTTGCTTCACAAAAGACGCTCTATCTCACAAACTAATTGACACAAATCATTTGAAGGTTGGTACTATATAAAAATAATATGCATTTAATACTAGAGACGCCATCTATGTGTAAGACCGGAGACTTATAAGCCAACCTGTTAAAACTTATCGTGTTTTGTACTTAATTTCATTTTTACCTTTAACGCCGGTATTAAGTTGGCATTATCGCTCTAAAATTGCCCTTTTACTTTTCTTTAATAATTCATTTTAAAGAAAATAAACTTTTTCAATTGTTTTAGCTGCAAAACTCGAACTTAATGCCCTTTCGTTATTTTTATGAAGATCCCTTTGTAATTTTTGTATATTTTCCACCGTTTTTCTAATTTCCTTTGCCTGAATATTTTGACTTTAACGAACCAAGAAGAAAATTGTGTCCATAATGCCAAAATGATAAACAAACACATGTTTACACATACATAAAATGCTGCTCTCAAGGCGAAAACACATGCTGTTTTTTCAAATGTCTATTCCCATGGTTGCGAATGTCTATGCTCTTTACTCCGAATACTCATTTTAATATTCAAATTAAATAATATTTAGACTTAAGCAGATCAAATTGTCGGCATTATCAGAAATTGCTCTCTTTTGATTCTCTCGCTGTGTTATGTTGATATCTTTCGTCAACCCTCCCGGTTTCATCTCTATACTATCTCTCTCTCTCTGTCGCTCTCTGAATAAAATATCACAACATATATATGTTTAATCGAAATTTGTAAATTTATATATGTGTACATTCACACATATTATTTTTATGAAACATTCATGCCCCAAACATAATATATTCTAACATATTAACATATTAACATATGCGTCCTAAACATTTAGTGTTAGTTTAGGAACATTACATGTTTGCACTTAAATATATTGTGTTTAAAAATTGTGCCCGAAACACATTTGGTTTATATCGGAACATATGAAAAACATATTTTTCTAACAGTGTATGTGCCTTAGTCCTCGAATGTAAAAACCAAATCAAGACAAGTGTTTGAGAACTAAAATAAAAGTATTAACTGCCAACAAAAATATGGAGATTTTTTTCTTTAAATTCCACAGTACATTATAATTGTTTTATTGGTATATTACCGGCAAAATAGGTTTAGTTTATAATTCCTGTCTGCAAATAAAATGCCGTGCAGTATAATTCAATTCCTTACACTTTTTGATCATAAGTCCGAAGAAAGTGTTCTCACGTGTGAGTCAGAACAACTAAATTTTGGAGAGGTGTGAAGAGTGTGTATGGTGCGGAGAGACCCAGAACAGGCATGCTTTTTTCACTTAAAAATATTGCGAAATACATATTTGTTTACACGTCCTTTTTATCCGTGTGGCATTATTAACATTATGCTCCCTTTGTGAACAACATGTCAAAAATTCATAAAATTTTTCAAATGCATCATGACAATCTTGTGTTTTCTCTGTGTGTTTGGGACCACCTAAAGATCTTCTCCAATGGCTGTTTACAGCATTAGGTTACTTCACTTTATCATTTCTATATTTAGGTTTCTTTACTAGACACCACCGCATTTCTGTTTTAATATTCAACA
The DNA here is from genome assembly GCF_050003625.1 of Haematobia irritans. NCBI lineage: Eukaryota > Metazoa > Arthropoda > Insecta > Diptera > Muscidae > Haematobia > Haematobia irritans. The sequence continues at coordinate 79,518,955 of NC_134400.1, forward strand.
GCATTGTTGTTGCTTGAGGGCTATAACTGTTGTTGTCCTTGTCTCTTTATAGATGGTAACAGACTACAAACAAGTGGGTTACGCCAGTGCTGTTGATATTAGGGTTACCTTTTGTACACTGAAAAAATGTAGTTCGTAATTTCTAAACAGCTTTAAATTGCAGATAAGTCCATCGCACTTGCTGTTCATCAGTTCAATTTTCCGGAAATTAATTTATTACAAAGATTTTTGTTGATTTTTCGTGTAAAGTCTGGTACTAAGGTTATGTTTCACTAATAGTGAACAATATTTCTTTCTGTGCAGTATACCCATTTATAACAGAGGTTAAACACGGAGGAATGTACATGAGAATGGTGTGCAATATGTGTGGTTACCATTTAGTAGATCACCGACAGATTGGCATACAGTTGGTGTGTCTGTCTGCCACTCGATGGCTACAGGTAGATATGAAACTATTTAGGGTACCAAATAAATATGTCATTAAGGATTAACAGCATGTTGGGAATTGACATGTCAATCAACTTCCACTAGTAGGAGTACAACAGTCCGTCCTTTGCGCCGTCCCAGTCGCATAGGCAAGGAGGAGTGAAACCTTCTGTCCTCTTGATTTGATGATGATGTTTGGGTTCACAGTTGACATGCCGAAGTATCTACGATCCGAACAATGAGTTATCCATCCATATGCCCATTGTTATCTGAAATGTTATTATTGTCTCATTTATTGAATGACCTATGAGTGCTTGTGAGAGTGGCTATCACAATTGGCTTACTTTTCAGCGCTCAAGGTAATTGTAACATTAAAGGATTGTGGGATCAGTAGATTACAAAACAAGCCATAGTTGATGGAATATGTTTTAGTTAAAACAAGTATATACAGCAGTAAGTTCGGCCGGGCCGAATCTTAAACACTCTCCATCATGAATCAAATATTAGGGGTTCCTTTGAAATTTCAGAGGGTTTGAGGACAGATCAAGCAGAGCAGTTCAACCAGTACACTTCACGAAGATACATTTAAAGATTTTACCTATGAAGACTATATCAGATTCTGGATTTATAAGAACCATTTGTGTTGGAGTTTTAGAGGAATCATTAACATCTCTTGTAAGTGTGCAAGAAAATTATAAAATAACGTCTTGATTTCAAATCTTAAATATGTAGATTTTCACCCGAGAAATAAAATCTGGAAATTTAACACTGAGTTTCAAGCAATTTTCATGATCAGTGCGCCTTCTATACTCTCAAGAAGTGAAATCGGTCTATATGGAGGCATTACCAAATGGACCGATAAAAACTTAATCCGATACACGTTTTTGTGAGCCTAAAATACCGGAATATTTACAATTTAAGGCAAATCGGATAAAAACTACAGTTTCTAGAAACCTAAAGAGTTAAATCGGGAGATCGTTCTTATGGGGGCTACACTAAAATATGGACCGATACTCACCATTTTTGGCACCTCTTTATGGTCCTAAAATACCTCTAGATTTAAAATTTCAGCCAAATTGGATGAAAACTACGGTTTCTATAAGCCAAAGAAATAAAATCGGGAGATCGGTCTATATGGCGGCTATACCAAAACATGGACCGATACTCACCATTTTTGGCGCACCTCTTTGTGGTCCTAAAATACCTCTAGATTTAAAATTTCAGGCAAATTGGATAAAAACTACGATTTCTATAAGCCCAAGACCACAAATCGGGAGGTCGGTTTATATGGGGACTATATCAAAATCTTGACCGATATAGCCCATCTTCGAACTTGACCTGCCTGCAGACAAAAGACGAGTTTGTGCAAAATTTCAGCACGATTGCTTCATTATTGAAGACTGTAGCGTGATTACAACAGACAGACAGATAGACGGATAGACGGACATGGTCATATCGTCTTAGAATTTCTCCCTGATCAAGAATGTATATACTTTATATAGTCGGAAATCGATATTTCGATGTCTTACAAACGGAATGACAAACTTATTATACCCCCGTCACCATTCTATGGTGGTGGGTATAAAAATCTGCTAAAATTATCTCGAATTTTCTTCGAGCTATTAAATTAATCTATAGCAAGAACATGGGCGAAACACAAATGGGCCTAATCTTATGTATCCTCCACCATTGTTCCCACAGACGAAAATTAATGATTTTTTTTTGGGAAATATTTGTTCAAGAATGTATTGGGTTTTGTACATCAAATTTTTTTTTAAATAAATAATAAATAATGTTTTTATAACCATACAAATGTTTAGAAATGTAAGAGAGAGTGCTAGAAAGTATAGAAGAAGATCAACATAACACAGTGAGAAAATCGAATAATTATACTCTAAAAGTTCCACATTAAACAATATGGAAAACTGCACATTTAATTACAAACAAGTATATAAAGCAGTAAGTTCGGCCGGGCCGAATCTTAAATACCCACACGCAAAGAAAAAAAAACGTTTGGGAAACGTGTACCGAAAATGTTTTTGAATTGCTTCGAAAATTTTAAACTTTTATCACCAAAAAAATTCGTTTGTTACAAAATTTTTATTTTTTCAATAAAAAAAGTTATTTTTGAAACAACAACACAGTCCACTGTTCTTTTCTGACTTTAGGTCTTTAATAAGACACATTTTACAGTTCAAAATTTAATATACTACAATGTAATGTTGAACATTTTTTTCGGAATCTTCTGAACATATCTGGAATATATGTAAAAAAAAACTTTGGTCGAAGCAGGGATCGAACCCATGACCCTTGTCATGCAAGTCGGACGTAGCAACCATTGCTTCACGGTGCCAAACTAAATGTTTGTTTCTTTTAAATAAACTTTGTTTATTCGGTTCGTAGGCGCCGCAAGCTATGCTATATAACTATAACTTATATGGATAATTATCTATTGATGACCATAACAGGTACATAGCTCAGTGGTTAGTGTGTTGGCTTAAGTATAATTTCTTCTACATTGTTGGTATTACAGGAAAAGGTGTTAAGAACTAAAAAACTTTTGGATGTGAGAAAGATGTGAGGGAAAATGCAATTAGCAAGAAAACAATGTTTTTTTATACCCTCCATCATAGGATGGGGGTATATTAACTTTGTCATTCCGTTTGTAACACATCGAAATATTGCTCTAAGACCCCGTAAAGTATATATATTCTGGGTCGTGGTGAAATTCTGAGTCGATCTAAGCATGTCCGTCCGTCCGTCTGTTGAAATCACGCTAACTTCCTATCGACTCGAAACTTGGCACAAGTAGTTGTTATCGATGTAGGTCGGATGGTATTGAAAATGGGCCATATCGGTCCACTTTTACGTATAGCCCCCATATAAAGGGACCCTCAGATTTGGCTTGTGGAGCCTCTAACAGAAGCATATTTTATCCGATCCGTATATGGTGTTGGTATATGGTCTCTAACAACCATGCAAAAATTGGTCCACATCGGTCCATAATTATATATAGACCCCATATAAACCGATCTCCAGATTTGGTTCGCGAAGCCTCAAAGAGGAGCAAATTGCATCCGATCCGGCTGAAATTTGGTACATGGTGTTGGTATATGGTCTCTAACAATCATGCAAAAATTGGTCCACATCGGTCCATAATTATATATAGCCCCCATATAAACCGATCCCCAGATTTGGCTTGCGGAGCCTCAAAGAGAAGCAAATTTCATCCGATCCGGCTGAAATTTGGTACATGGTGTTGGTATATGGTCTCTAACAACCATGCGAAAATTGGTCCACATCGGTCCATAATTATATAGACCCCATATAAACCGATCTCCAGATTTGGCTTGCGAAGCCTCAAAGAGGAGCAAATTGCATCCGATTCGGCTGAAATTTGGTACATGGTATTGGTATATGATCTTTAACAACCGTGCCAGAATTGGTCCATATCGGTCCATAATTATATATAGCCCCCATATAAAACATTCTCCAGATTTGACCTCCGGAGCCTCTTGGAGGAGCAAAATTCATCCGATCCGGTTCAAGAGCCAGATATAATCTACCAAAATTTTATTTCTATAGAAAATTTTGTCAAAATTTTATTTCTATAGAAAATTTTGTCAAAATTTTATTTCTAGAGAAAATTTTATTTCTATAGAAAATTTTGTTAAAATTTTATTTCTGTAGAAAATTTTGTCAAAATTTTATGTCTACTTTGTCAAACTGAATTATATACGTATTATTTCTATTGAAAATTTTGTTCAAATTTGATTCGGTTCATAATCATGGTTGCCACTCGAGCCAAAAATAAAGTTCAAAAGTTTATTTCTATAGAAAATTTTGTCAAAATTTTTATTTCTATAGAAAATTTTATTTCTATAGAAAATTTTGTTAAAATTTTATTTCTGTAGAAAATTTTGTCAAAATTTTATGTCTACTTTGTCAAACTGAATTATATACGTATTGGATCGATATTTTTTGATTTAATATATACCACGTATGGACTTACATACAATTTAGAAGGTGGTGTTAGGAGGTTTTAAGATACCTTGCCATCGGCAAGCGTTACCGCAACTTAAGTAATTCGATTGTGGATGGCAGTGTTTAGATGAAGTTTCTACGCAATCCATGATGGAGGGTACATAAGCTTCGGCCTGGCCGAACTTACGGCCATATATACTTGTTAACACTTGTAATTCATTCGAGTAAAGATAAAAATAAAAATTGTATAAAATAATATTATGAGATCTTAACGAAAGTTTAATATAAAAGGTAAATAGTTTAAGATACTTGCTTACAAATATTTATCATTTTTCTGAACACTTTTAACAATATCTTTTCCAATGTCGCTATTTAAAAAATTGTAGAATTCGGTACATGTGTAATTAAAATTCGATTTTATTAGAAGTTCACTTTCCAGATTTTTAATACTTAGTCTGTTTCTGTCTTTTCTCCAACTTGCAACCATTAAACTAAATATTCTTTCACATGCAGCATTAGAATGTGGTATAGAAAATATGAAATTGCAGACTTTCTCAAGATTTGGATATGTGCCACTATTTAAAAATTATTTCCACTTTCCATCAACTGACATATTTTTGTCAAGATTTACTGAAAATGATTTTAATGCAAGAAACTCATCGAAAAGTAAGTCCAAATCAATTTCTTTAATAGAGAATAATGTTATAATATCTTTGAAATCATGGAATGAAATATTGGGGTTTAAATGAAACGTACTTAGCTTTTCAAATTTATTATTATCAAGATCAAACCTTTTTTCTATATAACTTGTTATAGATAATAAAACAGCGTTGGCTCTTTTTTTTGAATAAATTAACTTCTTCTATATTGTCACATTTGCTGCATACATTTTCTGCCACAAACCCATAATACTCCTGCGTTCTTTGTTGTATGAGTTTATCTCGCATAATTTTCATTATTTGAAACATATCAATAACTACTAAACTATCTTGAGCTTCCAATTTCTTTATGCAGCAACATAAAGAATTCCCTAAGGTATGCACAAACCCCAAATACGCTTCGGAAGTGTCAAGTTCAAAAAATGTTCGTAAAATTAATGAGCAATCATTTTGGGAAAGAAAATATGATTTAATGGCTGCATAATTTTTATAAAGTCGTTCAACGGCTGGAGTTAAGGAAAGCCACCTTGATGGTACATGTCGAAGCATTTCACTCCACTCCAACTCACAGAACTGAAAAACCTCTTTTAGATTGGTCTTTTTTTCGTCGATGAACTGAATTCATTGAAAACTTTAATAACAATATCACCAATATCAAATTTTAATAATTTCAATGAGTTTTTAAATGCATTATTAATTACGTGGCATAAACAGCCCACTCCAATTATAGCGGGATTCTCTTTGGAAAGCTCAACTAGAATACTCTGCTTCTGTCCAAAATTAACATTAGCGTTATCAGCGGAAAAACTCGTTACGTTAACTAATTTTAAATCTTTAATATCTAAACACGACTTTAAGCAATTTGCAATATCTTTAGAACTTTCCGAATCTGAATCGAAAAACTTTAAAAGTTTTGTGTTTATACCTTATTAATAAGGGGAACATCTTTATATTCCCTTTATTGGAAGCGTCTGTAGCAATAGAGAAAGGATGATTGTCCTTTAAGTCGTCTATTACCTTCTCAATTGCGTACTTAGCCAAAATATTTGTTACAATCTTCGAACATTTTGTTTTCCCACACGAAAAGTTTGTGGCTACATTTGAATCGGAAAACATTGACTTGTAAAGCTTGGAGCTGCAATCCGCCGATTTATAACTATGGGAGTGCATCACTGTATGGTAGCAATAAGCAGCCTCTGCTACAGCACTGGACGACTTTAAATTACTTGTGCTATTATTAGATTGATAAAGAAAGTTTGTAATTGGTTTGTTCTTGCTGCCGCTTGCATTTCGGATATGTTTGCTCGATTTCATATGTTGTTTTACTTTATTTATTCCTCCATTCGCAATCGAAAATGAAATGCCGCATACAGAGCACTTAGCAGTGTAATCATCGCTTGTTCTAATTATCCAGTGAAATTGATTTTTCCAAATATCGTTAAATTTATTCTTTCGCCGACTTCCAATGCTTTTATTAAGCGTTGTACTACATTCTTCAGAATCTAATTCCATAGTTGAGATCTAAACAAGTAAATGAAATTATTGACATGATCGTGGATACATTTATATTAGCGTCTTACCATTAACGTGTCGTTCAACTCAAGCTAATTTTCTTGCTATATTTTGTAAGTCATTTTTTTTTTTTTTTTGAAAAATGTTATTGAGAGATGTTTGTTAGAACAGAGTACAAAGTGAAGAAGACACATCGGCGTTCTCTTCTTCGACTCTGATATATAACGTAAAATGGTAGTTAATTAGAAAATAACGGCGTACGAAACTCTCGTAGTGCGACATTTACGTATGTTCAGTTTACTTTTACCATTTGTTGAATCGCGTTGGAGTAATGCGCAGTCCAGGCTATACGTTATTACGGCCGGAATGTCTGTGTAAAGAATCTTATAGTGTGGTCAATCGATTCGAATTTTCGGCAATGACCAAATAATCAACTTAACTTATAATGTGGCCAAATATGGGTTATGTTCGACACGAGCACTTTCGTCCGGATCAACTTATAGTCTGGACAGCGCATAATATTTCTTATGTTACATAAAAAGAGCGCTTAACTAAAAATAGAGTACTTTTGCGTGCTCTTTTGGCCTTTTTAGTTTTAAGAGCACATTTTGTAAAAAAGAGTACGTGTGCTCTTTAAAAGACTACGTCTGGCATCCCTAACATATGGGCACTTCTAGTTTTAACCGTTGAACCTTCTCGATTATTTTCTTCTGTTGAACCAACCAGATTGTTCCAAAAACATTAGCAGACTGCTTAAGTTAACGTTTTCCAGGTCCGTCAGTAATCTGAAGCTATATGCCTCTAAAATTTGCTTACGCCTTACACAAAATGCAGGACACTCACACAAGAGGTGTTTTATTGATTCCTTTTCCTCCCCATCATGACAGCTCATACAATAGCCATTATACTACGCACCAATAGTTTTTGCAAAATCGCCTATCAGGCAGCGACCCGTTATAGCAGATATCAGGAGTGATATCTGGCGTCTCGAGAACACTAGCAAATCTAGTGTGCGGTTTAAGTTTAAATGGGGCCATACCATCTCATTGAGAGATTTGCGGCAGTCGATGGCCGTTTTCGAGTTGAGGAACACAGAGTCCAAGGATTTTATTGCAGGTTGACTGTCAGAGTATATATTAATGCCAATATTGCTTGGAGCATTACTTCTCAGCCAATTCACCACTTCTCTTATTGTTAATATTTCAGCCTGAAAAACACTACAGTGATCAGGTAATCTTTTCGCTATTCGAAGTTCCAGATCTTTAGAATATACTCCGAAACCCACTTGGCCATCCAATTTGGCGCCATCAGTGTAGAAATCTATATATCTTTTATTCCCCGGGGTCCGTGTACACCACGCCCCACTGTTGGGAATTAGAGTCTCAAACTTTTTGTCGAAAAGTGGACTCGCCAAAGTGTAATCCACTACGTTAGGCACATCTGGCATTATTTTGAGGACCGAACTGTGACCGTAACTTTTTTCGACCACAGTGATAGCTCACGCAACCGCACAGCCGTTGTTGCAGCTGACTGTTTGGCCAAAATGTCTAAAGGCAATAGATGCAGCATGACATTAAGGGAATTTGTTCCTGTCTTGCTGAATGCGCTTGAAATACACAAACACGCCATACGCTGAACTTTATCTAAACCAGTCGGTTTCTGAAGTGTCGGCCACCAGACTACAACACCATATAGCATTCTAGGTCTAACCACTGCCGTGTATAGCCAATGCACAATTTTTGGTTTTAGTCCCCACTTTTTTCCTATTGCCTTTTTGCACGAGTACAAAGCTACAGTTGCCTTCCTCGCCCTTTCTTCAATATTAAGCTTAAAGTTCAGCTTCCTGTCCAAAATAACGCCAAGGTAATTTGCACACTCACTAAAGGGAATTTCAATACCCCCTAAGGAAATGGGCCTAACCGTGGGAGTTTTGCGATCCTTAGGTTAGGTTAGGTTAAAGTGGCAGCCCGATTAAGATTCAGGCTCACTTAGACTATTCAGTCCATTGTGATACCACATTAACTAAAAGTACCTATTACATATGGGCACTTCTAGTTTTAACCGTTGAACCTTCTCGATTATTTTCTTCTGTTGAACCAACCAGATTGTTCCAAAAACATTAGCATACTGCTTAAGTTAACGTTTTCCAGGTCCGCCAGTAATCTGAAGCTTTATGCGCCTAAAATTTGCTTACGCCTTACACAAAATGCAGGACACTCACACAAGAGGTGTTTTATTGATTCCTTTTCCTCCGCATCATGACAGCTCATACAATAGTCATTATACTTCGCACCAATAGTTTTTGCAAAATCGCCTATCAGGCAGCGACCCGTTTAGCAGATATCAGGAGTGATATCTGACGTCTCGAGAACACTAGCATATCTAGTGTGCGGTTTAAGTTGAAATTGGGCCATATTTGCTTGGTGTCGTTACAACCCTTGCAATTCTCCCATCGAACATTTGCCATCATAACAGCCTTCTCACGCAGCATGAGCTTGCAGGTAACCAGGGGCATACCAACAGATTCTAGTTCCCCTGGAATATGTAAGGTAGACCCTAGCCTTGCAAACTCATTCGCTTCGCAGTTCCCCGGTATGTTCCTATGGCCAGGCATCCATATTAGGTGAATATTGTGCTGCTCAGCCATCTCATTGAGAGATTTGCGGCAGTCGATGGCCGTTTTCGAGTTGAGGAACACAGAGCCCAAGGATTTTATTGCAGGTTGACTGTCTGAGGATATATTAATGCCCACATTTTTTGGAACATTACTTCTCAGCCAATTCGCCACCTCTCTTATTGCTAATATTTCAGCCTGAAAAACACTACAGTGATTAGGTAATTTTTTCGCTATTCGAAGTTCCAGATCATTAGAATATACTCCGAAACCCAATTGTCCATCCGCATGAGAAGCCATCAGTGTACACTGTGGAGCCATCAGTGTAGAAATCTATATATTCTTTATTCCCCGGGGTCTGTGTGCACCACACCTCACTGTTGGGGATTATAGTTTCAAACGTTTTGTCGAAAAGTGGACTCGCCAAAGTGTAACCCACTACGTTAGGCACATCTGGCATTATTTTGAGGACCGAACTGTGATTTTGAGGACTGAACTGTGATATTTGACTGAGACAAATTCAACTCTGGGACAATTCGATATGAAATGAATTATTCATAAAGCTTCGGCTTCGGTTAATCGGCCGATTATAGTTTTTTTGGACGAATGTCGAAGACGACTCTTCGGTCGAGCTCTACACTGATAGAAAAAGTTTCGTTATATTAACGAAATGTTTCATTAAAAGTGAGCCAATGAAACAAATTCGTTAAGACAATGAAATTTTTCGTTATTATAACGAATTTTCTGTTAATCAACGTAACGTTTCGTACTATTAACGATTTATTTCATTGTATTAATGAACATTTTTCGTTATATCAATGAAATTTTTTCGTTGGCTCAATTTTAATGAAATTTTCTTTGTGTGTAAGCAACAGGGTTGCAAACGATATCAAGATGCTATCATTTCTATGCCGCTCGTCTGACAGCGGACAGAATTATTTCAGTTACAATTCATTTTATTTATTGCAATCATACAAAAGCATTTTGATCAATTGCATTGAGAAAAAAGTTAATCGCGATGGAATTCAAGAGTGATTGTGTGATTGCTTTATATATGGTTGGAAAACCCCAAGTGGCTATCGTTACAGCCCTCCAGCGTTTGAATCTTTTGTTTACCTATCGTATGCCTCATCGATACAATACAATAAGTTTCATTCATTCAACGAATAACTTTCGTTAATACAACGAAAAGGTTACGTTATTGCAACGTAATTATTCGTTAATACTAATATTATATATTTCATAAGTGGTTTTGTAAATATAACTTAGAAATACTTTGTTATAACGAAATGATACGTTAATACATCGTAGAAATTAATCGTAAATGAGAAATATTTCAATATATTTACAGCAATTTTTATGCAGTTTTGCAAAAGCGCATTTACGATTTATCAGGAAGAAAAAAATACATGAAGTAGAGGTATAGGTAAATTTGAGATATTTTTATAATTTGCCGACTTTGCAGTGGCAATTTTACAACGAAATGGGCTACATCTCGCCAAGATAGGTGGTGGGCTTTGGAATAATATTTGGCAAAATTGGGCGATATTTTGAAAATTTGGTTGCTAGGATATGATATTCTGACCACAAAAAGGGTGATACGGTCAAAATTTGGTCAAGGGAAAACGCGTGTAAATCGGTGAAATCGTTTATTTAAAAAATCAAATTAAATTTCTTTTTCAAGTTCAATTAGTATAAATTTCAGGAAAAATATTCAGTTAGGCTTTCGCTTTTCCAAATCCGAATTGCCGGGCCTCACGCTTGACACCTGCCATCAGATTTTGTACAGCCACCTTGTCCACCTTCTTCCCCGCAGAAAGCCAGTTTGCCTTGAACTGCTGCTCGTCCTTAGCAGTTTTTTTGGTCTTCTTTAGGTTCCGCTTGACAATAGCCCAGTATTTCTCAATTGGGCGGAGCTCTGGCGTGTTGGGAGGGTTCTTGTCCTTGGGAACCACCTGCACGCTGTTGGCGGCGTACCACTCCACGGCCTTTTTACCGTAATGGTACACTGGTAGAAAAAGTTTCGTTATATTAACGAAATGTGTCATTAAAATTGAGCCAATGAAACAAATTCATTAATATAACGAAATTTTTCGTTACCATAATGAATATTCTGTTAGTCAACGAAAATTTTCGTACTATTAACGAATATTTTCATTGTCTTAATGAAAATGTTTCGTTATATCAATGAAACATTTTCGTTGGCTCAATTATAATGAAATTTTCTGTGTGTGTAAGATGCCAAATCCGGCCAAAACAGTACGGAACAACCGTGTTTCTTCAGGAAAGGCAGCAGACGTTTATTCAAACACTCTTTCACGTAAATTTCTTGGTTGACAGTCCCGGAAGCTATGAAAATGCTGCTTTTCAAGCCACAGGTACAGATGGTACAGTTTTATGTGCTTGAAAATATCTGCTACCTTTCCCCTTCCTTTTGCCGTATAAAACTCCTGTCCCGGAAGCTGCTTGTAGTCGGCTTTGACGTAGGTTTCGTCGTCCATTACCACGCAGTCAAACTTCGTCAGCATCGTCGTGTACAGCCTCCGGGATCGCGCTTTGGCCGTCGTATTTTGTTTATCATCGCGATTTGGAGTCACTACCTTCTTGTAAGTCGATAGTCCGGCTCGTTTTTTGGCTCGATGCACGGTTGTAGATGACACACCCAGCTTATTTGCGCATCTCGGAGAGGTTAGGGTTTCGCTTGAAACTACCGGCAACTCTCTTTGTCGTCTCAGCGGCTTCCGGTTTTCGATTACCCCCCGGTCCAGACTTCCTGGCTGTCGACAAACGTTCCCCAAACACTTTAATTACATTTGTAACGGTTGATTTGGCAACTTTTAGCGATTTTGCCAGCTTTGCGTGCGAGTAGCTCGGATTTTGATACGCTGCTCTTCTTGCTTGGACGGCATTTTGACAACTGAAGAGTGAATTCCAAAATCAAAATAGGAGCAACATTCTACACACACGCACCTTCAAAATGAGGGGGTGTTCAGGTGTTTTAAATGCAAAATTGAAAGAAATACGTCAAGTTTATATTGACCAAATTTTGACCGTATCACCCTTTATTCCCAAATCGGAAGAACATATGCATGAGAGTTTTATCTAAATCAGAGGTCAAATTCGGCACATTTTGATAGAATATTTAATCTACTCTAAGTAATGTCAAATATCATGTGAATTGTACTAAAATCTCATTGAATCTAGGTGGTAAAATGTGTGTATTCTATTCATATTTTCGTTCTATTAATGAAATATGCCATTAATAGTGAGCCAATGAAACAAATTCGTTAATGCAACAAATTTTTCGTTATTATGACGAATTGTCTGTTAATCAACGTTACGTTTCGTATTATTAACGAATATTTTCATTGTATTAATGAACATGTTTCGTTATATCAATGAAAAATTTTCGTTGGCTTAATTTTTATAAAAATTGGCTTCATTTTTAAATAAAACGGGGGCTATATTTAAATCTCTGCCGATTTTGATCAAATCTGGCAAACATGTATGATGATATAATTAGAACGATAAATTTAAAGTTGGTGCTCCTGGATCGAATGTTCAATTCATACACTCAAAAGTCAACTCAAATGGCACTAAAGCCAACTTAGCTTTATTTTAGTTCATGGAAATTAATTCAAATTCCCTTAATATGAGAAAACTTGCATCCTCATCCAAAAATAATATTCTACTCTTGAAATATGTTTGAGTCAATCATATGTCTTCTCTGCGTGTAGAGCTTTTGCGGTATTTCACTCTTGATATTCCAATATGGAATGCAGGATTTATTCCTCCTTAGCCTCAAAAGGTACGATCAGAGGGAACTGTAAAAGTGTTGAAAGCTTCATGCACAAAGACATCTTATACAAACATTGATGGATAATTTGGGTAGTTTATTCTTTAATGGAACTGTTCGGCATTTGACAGCGAAACGGAAGTTCCGCTGCATTTGCTCCAGGCTCTCTGTTTCCTTTCAATACTGTTACTTTTGGCAGCATAGTGCTTGGATTTGACTTGAGAATCACTTGAACTATAAAGCTTAGTGCCACGAAATAACAAACCATCACATTATAGATAACTCTTAATGGTAGCATTTGATGTGGGTGGGTGTGCGTGTGTGACCAGTAACACCGTACTTCCGTTTATTCATATAAGACAAGCCAGAGAAAACGAGACAACAACACCCCCAGTGTCTTTCAAAAACATGGCAAAAGAAAAAGTCGCTGGACGTGTAGTTGAGCATGGATGGGGTTTGCGCTGATAACGAAGAGTAATGAATTTGCCGAAATGATATGGCGGCACTCGCGAGGGGCGTTACTACAGCAGGTTTTGCCACTAAGTACCCATGTACGGGAAAAAAATTGACAATGCATTCGCATACTTTTAGTTTAAAGTGTCCATTGAAGATTTGCGATTCCCCACTATAGCTACGTGAGTGTCCCTAAAGATTTTGCAGGAGAACGGTGCATGGAGCACCACAGCCACAAGTGTTTTGCAAACTATTCCTGAAGCCAGTTTGCACTTGGGCTTCTTCCATGTCACCATATTGTTTTGTTTCTCTATATTCGCCGGAGAGACTATGGTTTGAGTAGGGTTTCATTATGGGACTGCGCACTCAAGGCGAAGAGTGCCAACTACAATCCACTCACAGTGGCTCTAAACTCGTGTCAAGACAATCGAAAGAGGGAGGAGTTAACACAGCAGCTTGCCCATGCATCAACAACCCTTAAGCCAGTAAGGCTTCCGGATGCGTGACGACACCAAGTCACTCACCACTCTGTACAGAGCGACTAGAGTTCGGTTTGTTACGTTTATTCTCTCAAATGTCGCTCATCGTTGGTGGTGGTAGTGCGATGGTTTCAGTGTGCGAGCAATATGTCTGTGATCAATGAATGTGAACTCATGGCTTATTGGTCGAGTGACTGTCTAACTGGTTTTATGGTGGTTGGTTGTTGTCTCTTGGATTAAGCCATCTATACTAGCCGTTTCGTTGCTCGGCCACAGCGAATCTGTTTGAGTGCTATTTCTGTCGCGCCCGCATGTTATCGGCTTTGCTTTTAGCTGCTGGCTCTAATCAGTCCAACGAGTGGTCTTGCGTTGTAACGACGTTTTCGTATGGAGGGTCTGTGTGCGTGGCACCAAAAAGTTCCGTGTCTCGTATTCACGTAGTTTCTGTCACCTTCGAAATTCAAATCGGTGTCCCAAACAAATCTCGTCGGCTTCGTGAATTTCAATTACAAATCGAGGCGTTTGTCGTCGTCGCCGTTCGTACAGGCATATCCTCAAATGCGATAAATCATTCACAGCCGATTTTGTGGAATAATGCAAATTTAAAAAAAAATCTCCAAATACAATAAAACATATATACAACAACAACGAAAACACACAAAAATTTATTATTTATGTTTAAGTGCTACGACAGGAAAAATTTTGAAAGCGCAATTGAAAAAATTTTGCGAAATCTTTGAAATCCCTTGAAACGAAAAAAGTCAATTTTGAAAGTGGCTATCATTGTGTGCGTGCGTGTTTGTGTTTGAGTGATAGTGGGTGAAGTAAGGATCATTTATTATCGATCTGTTCCATTGTTCCATTGCTACCCACCCAGTTGGAATAGGCGGTAGCAAGCAATTCTTTAAAGTTTCTGCAGTGGATTAAAAACCGCCAAAATTGTGGAGGCACTTAAAATGAAGGTAAGTTTGTTCAATGGCGTTGTGAAGTTTCGCCAAATGCCGACGGATCTTGGCTTGGATTTTGATGTCGATAGTTTTTGGACAATTTTTAGCCGGAATTGAAATGACGACGGCATTACGCTTCTATTTGTGGTTTAGTGAAATTAAATTGGCTACAGACAGTTTTTCATCGTTGTTGACAAATTGAGAGAACATTTTTAAAACTTTAAAATAGCCGATGGCATTATCAATCCCAACGAAATAAATATTTCCACTGAAAATACATATAAACGAAAGGTAAATTCCATCTTAGTTCATACCAACCGATTAATTTCGGTAGTCCGAACTCCACTTACCATCCACTAAAGAATCGGAGAAAAAGGTTTTGCTGCAGAAAATCTTGAATAAGCCCAAATGGGATTAAAAAAAAACTTGACGTGTACAAAATGACAGTATACCTTTAATAAATGAGGCTGATTTAGCTGTATGTGGACAGGCGAATGGGGGACAGCCAGGGTCTGATTTTGAACCAGCATTTCTATATACTCAAGAAGTAGAATTGGCAGCTATTATAAATTAGTGCAGTCTTCGTTATGGGTTGTGAAAAAAGAATTTAAAAAAAAAAAATCTAAAAGCCGGCTAAACAGATTCAGTTTGCCAATTTGCGGGTCAAAATTAAAGCGAAAATTTAAAATTCATTTTGTCTAAGAAGTAAAAATGGAAGATCAGAGTATATAGGTGGTTAGTAATAGGCCTAAATGAACATCCAATCAGCCAAAGAAATAAACTCGGAAGCCAAAGAAATAATACACCGAAATAATTCCCTCCATAAAAAACGAAATCTGTCATTGTTTACATATAAATGTTCATTGAAATTACGAAATTTTATCTATTTTTAACGAACATTTTCATAGTTATACTAGAATTTCGTAATGAAATTCAATGAAGTATAATTAATGAATAATGTTTCGTAAAAAGAACGAAGAGAATTCTGTAGGCGCACTGTCCAAAGTGGAACATGACATCATGAAATATGTTATATCTGAAAAACCCCCAATTTACACTTATGATTTTGGTATTGATTCCGAGCCAAAGAAGCGGAGAATGGAAGTAAGGATACTTTTAAGATATAATTGTCTTTTAAATTTAAGTTTTGCGTACTTAATTCTGGGTAGCAAATTTGAATATATTAGTTTTTTTTCTTCTTCATGTGCAGTTAAAGTGCTTTAAAAACGTGTTAATTACAACTTAAATTTTAAAATCCAGACTGGACTTCAGGTAGAAATTATGCTATGTTTCAAGTAAAAATAGTATTTAAAATAAAGTGTTGAAAATCATATCCTATTTTTAAACGCTGTTTTGCTTTCTTTTAAAGATTCAAAAAGACAACAAATTTAAAGACAATTTCATTAATTTTGAAGAATTTTTCACAATTATTAAAGACAAGTTGACCTTAGTCAAACAAAATGTTTTTTCATTTTAAGAAACCAATTTTGAAGACGAATCACTTAATTATAAGGAAAACACATCTTTTGGACAAGGAAAATAACTTTATATCAGAAAAATGCGTCTTTTATGATAAGCAAAAACGCATTCGTATTTCAAGGACATGAAATCTTTGGCCTCACGGCAATATTTTTTTCAGTGTTGAATACAAAGATTCCACATATAATTTTGCTTAACGTTTGATTTTTCTCTATTTAAAGGACAATCTTCAAAAGCAATCGCTATTATCGTCAGGCAGAAAAAAAATAACAGAAATTATTATCTCACATCTAGTGAAAATTTGGTTTGCTACAAACGAAGTGAACTCACCATGAATGAACATTTATGTTTTTAAGAAAATTTTAACTAAAACATTTAACTAATTAATATAAGTTAATACTTTTAGTCAAATTGAAGAAAATTTACTTTTTCTGAGCATATTGATTTCACAAATTAGATTATATAATCTTAACATTTAAGACAATATTCTTCAGTATATGAAACTAAAAATTTCCATAAATATATTTACAATCGAATACTTCAATTTTTTTACTCCAAAGTTGTTTGCACTTACACACAAGGAAGATTTCATTAAAATTTAACAAACGATATTTTTCATTGATATAACGACAGGGTTTCATTAAGACAATAGCACGAAATGATGGTTAACAGAAATTTTGTTATAATAAAGAAAAATTTTGTCGTATTTACGAATTTATTTCGTTGACTCGATTTTAATGTTTATCCCTCAGTGTACACCCGAGGAATAATTCTTACAACAAATTTTCTTTTTCTTAAAAAAAAAAAATGATTTCCAGCACTTTCGTGGCAAGAGTTCCCTCTTTTTATTACAGAAAAGGAAATTAAATGTGTCGAAAATGTCGTTTTGGTTCCGAGTATTGTTTCTTTGAGTATGGAAAATAAGACCAAAATTTCCATGGCATAACCAATTCCAGATAGAGTATTGAGATTTGAAAAAAAAACATGTTGGCTAACCAAATACCTCTTTATTAAACAATTATTTTTTTGGAGGCAAGTGGACCTAAACATTATAAGCTTTGGAAATATTATTTCCATCACCTTTTGCATGTCCTTAATGTTAACTTAATAAAGAGAACTTAATTTCGGCCAATGAAAAAAAAATGCTTGCCCGGTTCCAAAGATTTGATCTCTACAGTAATATTTTTTTGGAATTAACTCCATGTAAAATAAGTGGAGAATTGCCCTAAGAATTCATTTAAGACTCAACTTTCTTTTAAATTTGAGTTTTACGTACACGCAAAGAAAAAAAAAACGTTTGGAAAACGTGTACCGAAAACGTTTTTCATTGTTAGAGTTTTTTTTGAATTGCTTCGAAAAATATGCACTTTTATCACCAAAATTCGTTTGTTACAAAATGTTTATGTTTTTAATAAAAAAAAGTTTTTTTTGAACCAACAACATAGTCCATTTCGTTTATATCAAACACTGTTCTTTTCTGACTTTAGGTTTTTAATAAGACACATTTTACAATTCATAGTAAAAATTTAATATAGTAGAATGTAATGTTGAACATGTTTTGGAATCTTCCGACCATATCTGGAAAATATGTTAAAAAAAAAACTTTGGTCGAATCAGCGATTGAACCCACGACCCTTGGCATGCAAGTAGGACGTAGCAACCGCAGATCCACGGTGCCCAACTAAATGTATTTTTCTGTTAAATAAACATTGTTTAATCGGCTCGTGGGCGCCGCAAGCTATGCTATATAAATATAACTTATATGGGTAATTGTCTATTGATGACAATAACGGCTACATAGCTCAGTGGATAGTGTGTTGCCTTACATGGTCCGCGGTTCAATTCTCCGTCCAGGCGAAAGGTAAAAAAAAAATTTAAAATTTATAAAATCGTATAATTTCTTCTACATTGTTTGTATTAAGAAAAAGGTGCTAAAAACTAAAAAACTTCGTGGAAGAGAGAAAGATGTGAGGGAAAATTATTTTTTTGCGTGTACTTCGAAAATTGAAAAAATTTGATAAATTGAATAAATTTTCATAACGTGTTGTTAAAGTCCTTTAAAAATTTGTAAATTCCAACTCGATTTTAAGTATAAATTATTCCATGGTTTACGTCTCCTATTTCGGAATACGTTTTAGCTTTATAGTTAAGTTATAAAATCATTTTGGTTGGCGATTTTGTAGGAAAAATCGACCTTAGTTCAATGGAATTTTCTTTTGCCTAAAGATGTCCATTTTAAAGTGGAATTTCCTGACTCTAGGGACATAATGCCTTTATCGACTTTTAGTCTAGGAAAAAAACTTAGTATCAGAGAAATGCGTTTTCTATACTAAGCAACCCTAGCATTCTTTGTATTCAAAACTATATTTTTTCAACGTTGTGAGCGTTAGATAAAGGAGAGCGTATACCAACCATACTCTCCCATATCTTCAACTTCAATTCCAACTCTCCTTTTTGTCGAATCAAAACATCAATTTTTCCTTAGCCATCAATTTCCTAAACTATTAACTATCACTGCCAAATTTAAATGCTCTCTATGTGAGGTATTCTATTGCAGAATGTTTAAATTTGCATTGTATTGTTGCAAATAATAAGCATTTAGTCATGATGAATAGTTTGCCTTGGGTACCGCAGACATTGAGGATGACTCAGCCCCCAACAGTCGTCTTTGAATAAAAGAGATCTGTATGCATAAACATTTTCCACAATGAGGAGGTCGATTACAATAACTCCAAGTCAAAAGAAATTCATCGATGAAATTTTTATACATAAATAGCAGCCATCCACAAAAGGTGTATGGGGTACCTTTAACTCGAGTGGCGATTTTATGAGAACGGCCGAGGGGATGATACACTGAACTCATTGACAGGCGGGTCTTGCAGATCAAAGCTTTGAAATGCCCAGCTGGAGACTGGCATGCAACAGCGGCATATTGATCACACTCCTGGTGGAGATGAGTTGTACTGCTCCAATCACAAAATGTGTGTGTGTGTGTATCTTGTCTTTGAGTTTTGTTGTTTTGGTTTGGGCCATGTCCTCGTAATCTCAGGTTAGAGCTGTTGCCCATGATGCGGTAGAATTGGTTTTTTGGATTTTCTTTAGAGACGATGAGAGACGATAGTGACTGATTCCGATGATGAGTGGTAATGGTGGTGGTGCATTCCTCAAGATGAAATGTCGAAGTAATGCTGTCGAAAACATTCAACATGGCATCACCTTCAACAACAAAAGCCGTTTTATTTGCCTTTAAACATCACTCGATGAATGGTTATTTATGGGCTCGTGTAAATTCAATTCGATTTAGCAGTGATGCAGCACAAAAAACAAAATGGATTAACATCCAGACTAATGTTTTGCTCTTACCCCCAACCATCTCTCATATAACTTTTGCTGTCAATAAAAACAAAAATCATATGCTCATAATTCTTTAAAATAAAATGTATCCCCTCATGACCAAAATTTCGAAGGAATTCAATTTGAAAAAATTTCTAAGTGCAAAATTCACGATTATCTTTGGTGAGGTTAAACTCACATAGACTATTCTATCAATTGTGACACTAAAGGAGGCGAACTTCTCTCTTATCATTGAGTGTTGACCGATTCTATATTTAGCCCCACTGCAAGTACACAGTGTGTAAACACTCAGAAATGTCATCAAAATTTGTCAGAGGGGATAAACCACAGCTGAAAATGAAACTGGGATTGAATCTAACAAACCATGTTAAACATTGTGCCACGGTGGTTCCCAGCTACAAGTTCAATTGAAATAAAAGAAAAACAAATCGTACAAATGTTAAAGATTGGAAAGAAAACGTTTCAAATATCTATTCAGTCTACGGGTTGATTCAATTCAAATTTTTTAGCAATGACCGTTCACTTATACCGCAGCTTATTCCAAAGAAAAAGATGGGTGTTTAAGGAATACCCATACACTGAAAAAATATACTTATCTAATTTTAGATGTTGTCATACCAAATTTTTAGGAAACATAATTTATACAATACTCGTACTAGGGAACAAATCTAAAATGAAGAAATTTTAAGTAAAAGGAATTTCACAATTTTTGCTTTATCTTTTTTTTTTCATTAAATTTAGGACACGAATCTTTGAAATGTGCAATGAAGCAAGGGAACTTTTCCTTAAAGGATTTTTTTTTAAATTTAGGACACGAATCTTTGAAATGTGCAATGAAGCAAGGGAACTTTTCCTTAAAGGAATTTTTGATTTAAAGAATTAAGACTTAATTTAACTTGTTTTGACGTTAAGAAATCAATTTTTTACCTTTTTAGCGTTTGGATTTTTAGACTGGCATTTATTTGTACGTTGTTAATATATCGCAAAAAATAGAATGAAAATTCAGTAAATGGAGGAAAAAATCTTTGGAACCCAGTAAACTTGTTTTTGAGTGTAGGTAAAAATCATAAACGGGTTTCAAGCACATTAATTTATGAAAGTGTACTGATACCTATAACGGGTCAGAGGGAGAACAAATTGCTTGATTTTAAAACACGATTTCCATAATCTAATTTTTTCCAAAACTTGATTTTGGTGCTTCCTCAAAAAAAAAATGTATTAAAAGAAGGCTCGTCTTGGGATCGGAATCAATATCAAAATCCTTAAGTAAATGTCAAAATCTTTGGATCCACACAAACATTTTTTTGTTTTTGTGTGTCAGCACAAGGATTTCTTGTCCTAAAGAATATAATACACATTTCTCTTATTTAAAATATGATAAACTTTTCATTGACAGCGTTTTATCCTTAGAATTCGGTGATTCGACATTAACGAAATGGGTATCTTTAAAGACAATTCTATTGAACTGAGTATATTTTGGGGTTTTATAAATCTCAAAAATTGTTCAATATTAATTAAATCAACTTTCAACTCGACCATTTTGAGCAAATCTAAAATTAAAAGTGAATGCGTTCTTAGTATAATGTATGGCCCCATTTCAACTTAAACCGCACACTAGATATGCTGATGTTCTCGAGACGTCAGATATCACTCCTGATATCTGCTATAACGGGTCGCTGCCTGATAGGCGATTTTGCAAAAACTATGGCGCGAGGTATAATGACTATTGTATGAGCTGTCATGATGCGGAGGAAAAAGAATCAATTAAACACCTCTTGTGTGAGTGTCCTGCATTTTGTGTAAAGCGCAAGCAACTTTTAGGAGCATATAGCTTCAGATTACTGGCGGATTTGGAAAACGTTAACTTAAGCAGTCTGCTAATGTTTTTGGAACAATCTGGTTGGTTCAACAAAGAAAAATAATCAAGATGGTTCAGCAGTTAAAACTAGAAGTGCCCATATGTAATAGGTACTTTTAGTTAATGTGGTATCACAATGGACTGAATAGTCTAAGTGAGCCTGAATCTTAATCGGGCTGCCACTTTAACCTAACCTAACCTAACCTAGTATAATGTATCGTTTTTGGCTCGGAATTAATACTAAAATAATTTAAGTAAATACAATATCTTGGGAACTGGGTAACCTTTTTTAGTGTATATATGGTCCGAACGAAATTTTGTGATATATTTCATTGCAATTTTGGTATTCTACATAGTCAAGTTCGATTGTGAGATGCTAAATTTCCAAGGAATTTTACTACTGCAGAAAACAAAACTTTACTTTACAATATTTTGTATTAAAATATTTTTCTTGCCACGAAAATGATAACAAAGGTCAAGTGGGTTGTATGTAAGCATTGCATGATCATTCAAGCTTGCTCATATGATGGATGGCACACAGACCAGCATACCCAATATTTGAAGGTATTCAATGGTGGAATTCCTGTAATTGAAATTTGCTGACAATAATATCGACATCGGCGATCATATGTCCCAACATCATTCATCCATCTATTCGTCGACACCATCGAGATCTTTTTTATTTATATCGTTTCGGAATTGAAATCGATTCTCTGTGTGTGTGAGTGTGTGCTTAATCGATTTGTTTTTTGTACAATTATAATGCTGAGTTATTTGCGCTTAAATTTACCGCCATCCCGCTGGGTATTTTTGATAACTTTTAAATGCTTCAATTTGTTGTTAATTTCTCTCAACACATACAGCGCTGGTCAAATGATGGACTGAGGCATGAGCATGTGGCTGGATATTCCTCACGATGGTGGCTCATTGCTCAGCTTGCCCTACTAAAAAATACTGAATGTCTTTTCATTCATGTTCGATCCATCCGTCCGTCTCCTGCCGTCTGGCTTTTTGAGACCAATATTTCGTTATCATCTCGACGGTGATGATGATAATCCAAATGTTTTGATGATCAATACCACCCACACTCATATATTACGCATATTTAAACGATGAAGTTGATTCCCATCACCATCTTTGTTTCGAATCTGTTCACCGTATTCCTCGATTCCGTTGCTTTCAATTCGATTTTATTATGGCTCAGATTTCATTAGCGTTTATAATCGGGCGGGGACTGTCGTTAGTGCTTCGAAATTTCCATATTCGATCTTCCATAAAATCTCCAAATAATCGATGACATAAACAAAATTTGCAAACGCAGTTACTAATCAATTATGCTCGCCTAGTAAGACATGGTGTGGGAACCAAAAACATGAGACACCAGTGTATGGGGTCACAGTCTTTATGGTAAACAAATATAAATAGGAATGTAAAGCATACCTTGGTATATCTTCTTGAAGAATATTGTCAAAGAGTAAAGCAATTGACTCTATACTGCATAAATATTGAGATAGTAACTTGTAGACTAATTAATTCAAAGGATTAAAAGAAAATTCGAATTCTTCTTTCAAGAAAATCGGTTTGAAAACTGACAAGAAAACATAATTATTTGGTTTTTATAACAAACATACATGATAAATTTTAATTTCAAATTGTACAGTACAGTTTTATCGCCACTGTATATTTGTACACCCAAAATTTACGTCTAAATGCATGTGGATGCGTTATTAACCCTTTGACTACCGATGTCCACTGAGGGGGACATACGAAACGACATCAAACTCTATTTCCCCAATTTATTTCTCGACGTTATTTTAAAGTGGGGGCTTTAATCTAAATAAGATATAAATATTTTCCACATTGGTGAGCACTAAAATATATTTTTATAAACTTATTTCACAATAAATGAAAAATACGAAATTTTGAAACCATTTTTTCTCTGTATGTCTCTAGTAAATTGAAATTCGTACAAAAACTATTATATTTCATGTTAGCCTGATACCGAAACAGGCAATTGACGTCCAAATGCATTATATCTAATTATACAATTATTTTTCGAGCTTTATGGACAGATATAGATTAAGGAACATGGTTAATAGAGCCATTGAAAAGAAAACGCCAGATACAAATCTATACACGCCTGGACTGTACATGTTTCGGTTCAGGCGAATGAACCTTTCCACAGCCTTTAGTATAGATCTGGCTGGGAGAGATAACTCAATTTTGGGCCCTTTATGCTAACTCCTTATGGAGAAAACATTTGGGAATTTTCCTCTTACAAATTGAATCATCTTTTCTCCCACTGCACATCACCTTTTCATATAACTTACAAGTCCCTTAATCTTATTTTTATTTCGTTTTGTTACATAGTAATGCAACAACACGAAATTTACAAAAACTATAGCTGATTTTTTTCAGATTCTTTTTCGTATTTTTTCACACTTTGATAGATATTATAGGTGGAATAGCGCTTATTTCCGTAAGGCTTTTTGGTCACAATCCAAGAATCAAGATGCCAGACCAAACTCATATATCTCTTGAACTAATTGTGGTCCTCAAAATGACAACTTTTTTCTACATGCTGTTAGTAAAAGTGAAAAAAGAAAAATTAAAGTTTTTAACATTAGGTTTATTTTGGTAGGGAAAGGGTTAAAAAAGGACCTATTTGATCTTTGCCACCTTTATATAGGGAATATATGGTCTAAATTGAAAAAAAAGTATGTACGGCCGTAAGTTTGGCCAGGCCGAATCTCCACCATGGATTGCGTAGAAACTTCTACAAAAGTCATCACACAATTAAATTACTTGGGTTGCGGCCGATGGCAAGACATCTTTAAACATCTTCTAAATGGTAAGTTAGTCCATGCGGGATATATAGTAGACAAAAGAAAGGTCGATTAAATACGTATATATTCAGTTCTTGACCGGTATATATAGGGAGGAATTATAGAGCCAGAATTGAAATATGGGGGTCGCTTTATATGGGGGCTATATACAATTATGAACACGAGTCTACCAAAATTGGCTGATTTTTTTACTGTTTGGTAGATTGGTAGAATTTTTTATGTTTTGTAAGATTTTGCAAAATATTCCTCTCCAACTATGAAATGCTTCATAAATTTTCTATAGAATTAACATTTTTGATAAAAGTTTCTATAGAAATAAAATTCTGACAAAATTTTCTATAGAAATCAAATTTTGACAAAATTTTCTTTGAAAAAAAAATTAATAAAATTTTCTGAAGAAATAAAATTTTGACAAAATTTTCTATAGAAATAAAATGTTGACAAAATTGTCTATAGAAATAAATTTTTTACAAAATTTTCTATGGGAATATACAATTTTTGGGGGCTATGTATAATATAGATCGATTCGGACCAATTTTGGCGTGGTTGTTATCGGCCATACACTAGCGAAATGTACCAAATTTCAAGGCTCCGGAGGTCAAGTCAAGGGCATACATTTATATAAGAGCTATATATAATTATGGACCGATGTGGACCACTTCTGACATGGTTGTTAGAGACCTTATACTAACACCACGTACCAAATTTCAACCGAATCGAATGAAATTTGCTTCTCCTAGAGGCTCCGCTACCCAAATCTGGGGATCGGTTTATATGGGGACTATATATAATTATGAACCGATGTGGACCAATTTTTGCATGATTGTTAGACACAATATACCAACATTATGTACCAAATCTCAGCCGGATCGGATGAAATTTGCTTCTCTTTGAGGCTCCGCAAGACAAATCTGGGGGTCCGTTTATATGGGGGCTATAACTAAAAGTGAACCGATATGGCCCATTTGCAATAGCATCCGACCTATATCAATAACAACAACTTGTGTCAAGTTTCAAGTCGATAGCTTGTTTCGTTCGGAAGTTAGCGTGATTTCAACAGACGGACGGACATTCTTAGATCGACTCAGAATTTCACCACGACCCAGAATATATATACTTTATGGGGTCTGAGAGCAATATTTCTATGTGTTACAAACGGAATGACAAAGTTAATATAACATACCCCCCATTCTATGGTTGAGGGTATAAAAACGAAGAGGAGGAAATGGCAAGTGGAGCCGGGTATACCCGAAATGATTTCACAATATTTGAAAGTTTCGTTTCTATCCACGAAATTTCATCCTGTAGTTTTGCAAGTTAAATCATTTAGGTTCTTTTGTAAAAAACTACCAGAGTATCATTTAAGAATTGGAACCATTATAGAACGAACAACAAATATATGGATAGGGTTATATCGAAGATATGTAATAGGTTGACCTATAGATCAGAGAACGCAAACCGGTATAATATAAGAAAAACGTTCTCATATTAGGCATAAAGATAAATCGGCTATAAAAATTCTATTTTTATATAAGCCTGATATCAACGCAGGCTGGTTTCTCGTCCAAATCAATTACTTTATATATTATTACAATTTATGCGCTTTACAGACTATCAGTTATTCCGGACGGAATGTCGGTGTTTGTAACGAATATTACAGTGTGTCGGATCGATACGACTTGTCGGCGATGACTAAATAATCGGTAAATGTGTTATCGATCCCATAAACATGGAGCAGTATCGATTATGCCTTCGGACTTAACTTATAATGAGCACTGTCGTCCGGAATAACTGATAGGCTGTAAAGCGCATTAATGCGAGCTAATTGGATATGAAGATTCGGGAATTGATATTATTAAGCTATTGAAAACAAAATACCAGATACCCATCTTACAAGCCCGACTATACATATGTTTCAGTGTCGGCCAAGTTCGTTGACTCTTTTTCTGGGTGTACTCAAGATGGCATTCGTACTTTAAAGACTTGAAATCTTTGTTCTTATAATACCAATGACATTCTTGAGTAACATAGAAACCTCATTTCTTCGATACTTGACAACAAATCGCTTCTCTAACATATACCCCAAACACATTTTGCTGCAAGCATATATATTTTCAGGATTGGTCCAAACAAAATATTGTTTGTATTGTTCAGACATATTATGTTTCACTGGTAGAAAAAATTGTTAATGAAATTTTCTTTGTGTGGATATATTTTTAAGGCGCCAATTGGTTAGTTCCATTATTTTACTTGCATCATACTCTCTAGGTCTCTCTTTCTAAACACATATGTGTTTATAGGCTATTTCTAAATTAATATATGTTTGCATCTAAGCATATTATATTTACAAACATTTTATGTCCCAAACATAATACGTTCTAACATATTAACATATATGTCCCAAACATGTTATGCTAGTTTATGAACATTATATGCTTGCATTTAAAAATATTGTGTTAAAAAATTTGAGTTCCAAACATATAATTTTTACACCCAAACATGTGAAAAACAGTCTTTTTCATCCGTGTAGAGATAAAAATCATTAACAAATAGGAGCTATCTTTAAAATTTTATCCTAAGGACATTTTGTACTTGAAACATGACAAAATTTCTACTTGAAATCGAGTTTGAATGTGGAATTTTAAGTTGCGATTAATATGTTTATGAAGGACTTAGATTAGAACACAATGACAAAACATTAAAACAGTCATAAGTTCAGATTTGTTTGCCCGAAACAATTAAGCAAACCCTAAATGTAAAAGTGAATTGCGATTTAAATGTATCCTTAGGCCTTGCTTCTTTGGCTCGGAATAAATAGCACAATAATTAATTAAAAATAAAATCTTTGGAACTGGATAAGCTTGTTGGCAGTGTATGTCTTGGAATTTTCAGTTCATTTCCTATTGGACAAGATAGTCAAATTCGTTTATTGAATAATTTTATCTGAGATTTAAAGTTTCATTTTATCTGAGATGTAAAGTCAAATCTGAAAGCGTACAAACGAATATTTAAGGAGTTTTTTTGCATTATCTTCTTTGCTGCTATCGATTTATCATCGCATCCCATGGATTGCCTGTTTAGAACCATGATAGTTGTCATAGAAAATCGTTTGAAACAAATTGCTTCAAAATATTCAAAAAAAAAAAAAAAAAACTGGCGTTATTCGTTTTCAATAAAAGCCATTGCGATGCATCCCAACAACATCAATTGAAGGGTCATTCATTCCAGTGGTTTGTTACGCATTTTTAGACATGGATGTGAGTTGGGTTACCAGCAGCACATCTAGCATTGGCGGTACCGTGTTTTTGAGTCGAGATTTTGCCCATAACTCGTAAACAACGTATGCCAATGCTTGTCAGACAGGGGGATTTGTGGTTGTAAAACAGGAGGCTGAGAGGCATGAGGATCTCCAGAATTATAGCCAGCGGTTTGTTGTGGTTGTTCATAAACACACAGTTATGTGGCCGTGTTGCCTTTATGGTCGTTTGGTGTGTCGCTGAGATCTGTCTGTCGGACGTTTGCTTGTTTTTACATGGTGTGAATTTTCACATTATCATCTTTTTCAAGTAGCATCCTATCATTCCATGGTCGATGAACAAAGAAAAGGTAATTTCATCTATAAAGTCCTTATAGCGATTATACACACAACACTCACACACATACACACGCATTGAGGGCCTTTACAGGAAATCCTTAAAATATGGAAAGTGACAAACACAAAGCCCAAATGCCCAATGTATCATCCTCAAGCGGCGTTTAACACATTGTCCTCTATTGCCTTGGTGTTTTCTCTTTGTTTTTGTTGTTATTGTGAAGGGGGGTTTAAGCGACCTTTGTTGGGCTCATTTGTTTTCCATACAAAAATCCTTAAAGGCTATTTTGTGGATTTAAGATGCTTCACTGCCGAACAATGGCCACTTGAGGAGAATCCTTTGTTTGGGAGGCTTCTTCCTTTTTTACCATACAAATGGAGGGCTATCGCCGCCGCCGCTGGTGGTTAGCAGCAGTTTGTATCTTCGAATCTTAGGGGTAATTTCAGTTCCATTAGACTCTTTGCACGGGTTGTTGCATCTTGGGCACACAATTCACAATTACCTGCTAAAAATCATGCTGACTTTCGAAATATTGATGACTTTACACATTGGCATTGTTCGATATGGGAACAAATCTTTGGTTTGTTTGTTTCGCCAGTCCATTGGGCTAGGCGAGGCGCATGCGCAACTGGCCATAAAACGGTAAAGGTGTGATTTCTAACAGCCTTCCACTTGAGGTTCAATCAAATCTCTTGCAAGACAAATGGACGGACAGTGAATTTGGCTTTGCAGCAGTTGCTATTGCCGTCCGTCCGTTCGTCTATTTGTTGTCGTTTGTCGCAAGTCAAGATGTTGTTTAGTTTCCAATGCCCTTCATTTGTATTCCTTTGTTTGAAGTTCTTAGAGTGCCAGGACAAAGGATTTGGCCCATGGTCAATCCCTAGGGACACACACATACAGACATACAAAAGTGTTTTGTAAGTTAATTACGAAATCCCCTCGAAGCGCCTTGCAAATAATGAGGGTCGATACTGGCTAATCATCTTAAGGCCGTTATCAGACAAATCTTGACCACAGCCATCTGTGGTGGACATGTAAAGGTGTTTTCCGTTTCCTCTGTTGTTCCTTGGCAAATTCAATTTTTGTTTTGGTTTGGCACACGCATCGTCGTTATCAGATGTCCTCCGTAGAGCAATGACAAAATTAAAAGTCAAATAATTTGTGTGGGATCAAACCAGCGTTGGTGTGCCTCGAATACAAACTGGACTACCCCTCCCCCTCGCGAAGTGATCTGAATAAATAATTATTTTCATTTTGGAATTTATGTTTCCATAACGATGGGGCGTAACTCAAGCAGTATTTAACCTCAAAAAACATAAATTCTATTTTGGGTTTTGGTTTATTAACACCGGTGATAAATATTGTCCGTATGTCATGTCATCATCCCCTCCATGATCTTAGTTACCCAGCCGACACAACGTTTATCTTGACCGACTATGTGGTGGCAGAGAAGGGGGCCAGCGATTAGCCCTAGCTATGCATCCAGCAAGCAAAGAGTGTCAGCACCTTAACTACCAGATTTTTCATTTCATATTTCGAAATATGGCTCCCTTTTGTTTTTAGTCTATTTCATACCCGATGCCGATCGCCATCATAAATAACTCCAAATGGATTGGGTTTTCTTAGAGGTTTAATCGAAAACAACAACAACAAAAATATTGTCTATTTAATATTCAAGAGTCCGATTATGCATATTTTGAAAACTTGGCCGAGACAAATCGAGCAAGAGATGATCTGGCCAACACAGGGACTAACGGTGGCTTAGACAAAGCAACAAATGCGCCGCCATCTAAATCGTTCTTTTGGATGCTCATGTGTTTCGAGGTGGTTTCGAATCTGTTTATTTATATACACATCATTGTGACTATGAAAATATCGACAAAACAAATTTGTTGAGTATTTCTTGGCTCCTTCGTTTAGAGTCCGAAAAAATCGTAATCTGATCTCCTGCTGTGCTAATGGTATTTTCTAGTTGATGACAAGTGGTATTCCCCATCCTATGCGTTGACTGAAAAGATATCACCTAAAGAAAAGGAAATTTCACATATTCCAGCAGAAGTAAAAAGGGATTTTTCATGCAACAGGAAATCACTGGAAAAAGTGATAGTTTCTTGTATTGATGATCTCTTTAGGATTAAGGTATCTGAGTTTGGATTAGCATGTCCTCTGTGAGCTATATCCAATCCAATGCATGCCTCAACCATATTCTTGTCAGAAAGTGGTGAATAAAATATAATACTACCCTCCATCCTGTAAATACAGGCAGAAAAGAAACTTGATTGTCACAATCATATTCGAAGAGCAAAATAATATGATAGGAGCTTTTTTGCGGCAACCATGTAATATTTTCACCTGCAACCTGTTGGCTCAGTGAACATGGTTCTAAGAAAAATAAAATTGCCCTCATCTAAAATGTTTTAAAATTGATAAAAAGAATTTAGTTACCATTAAAAGACAACGGTCACGGTCTAATATGTTATGGTATTAGTCAAAAATGTTTTTCTTCGAGTTAAAAGAACATGCTCACAACCTAAAATGTTTTAATCTTGATGAAAAAACTTTTTACGTCGTCGAAAAAAGGACGCCACTTGAGAAAAGAAAACACAAAATTGACTTTATTCATTTATAAACAAATTCATTGTTTATTTGTATTTATAATGTTGTGCAAACAAACATCTCATATATTTATACACTCTATTTTGGCTCTATTTCAATAATAGGTAATCATTCCATATTTGCGTCGTGCAAATGAACAAACGCAGATATCATGTAACTGCAAATAAAAATAAATTATACCACATATCAAAATGTAGAACAAAAAACAAGTACATTTTTTTCAACTCACTTTCCTTTTTTTGTGTTCACATAAAACCACGTGCCACTTCTGAATAAATAAATTAACACAAAACACAGTAATTCTGACTGATGCGCAAAATGAAAATCGTGTGTACCTGCTCAACGTTGTTATAAAATTCTTTTCGCTGCAAAAAAATTAAATGGTCACGAAAACAATGTACATGGTCTTTATGGCCATGTAATGGTTCTAGACATGCCTATACGTAACCTATAAAAATACTTTTTTCTCTGCAAAAAAGTAAAAAAATATTGAATGGTCATGTACATGATTTTCCCGAATCAAATTCTATCATTTAAATAATAGAACATGTTTGCGGCATTTGAGAACCATTTAAATGCACACAGAGAAGGAATATGATCACCTCAAACATGTTTCAAGAGCAAAATGATATTTCGATATGGTGACCATGTAACATGTTTGTCACTAAAATGTTATTTTCTCGTCAAATATAACCTGCTTGCCGAAATCAGATACATGATTTCCGAGAAAATAACATGGTTGCGAAAACCATGTTATATGGTCACCACCCAAAAATAACATTTTGCTCTTAAAACATGTTTGAGGTGATCATATTCCTTCTCTGGGTGTGCTTATTGCCAACATATATTATTCTCCACTCGAAAATTATTTTTACAAAGACAAAATACATGGTTTTCGCCACAATTACCTACTCTAGATAAGCATCAAATGGATGCGGCAACCATGTTCAAACATGTTTTTCTGTGCGTGTAGCTAGCAGCTTCTCACAGATATATACAGCTTCGTTTAAAATTTTGTAACTTTTATGAAATATTAAAGTGTGAATGAGTGTACCCAAAGAAACAATGTTTTCCTCCGAAACGAAATTTGAGTTAAACCAAATTCACCTTCTTTTTAATGTATATTGATTAAGAACAGATAACCGTGTACTTAGCATAAGCGTTACAACAAATCGACTATTTTTAATTGCTATTAACGAAATATTTCCCGTCAAATGAAAACTTTGTTTGCCTAAGATATCGTTCCCAAGAAAGGTAAACTCTTTTAGCATGATTTGGTGAACTTTTTTGGTATGCCATTAGTTTCCATTTGTGTGATACCTTTTGATCCATTCATACACTTTCTAAAAAATCCTGTATAGTTTCTGTAAGCTTAAACTATGTCGGCAGTTTAGGAAGTTAATTTACAGCCTTATGCGTCGCTGAGTCCTTGGGAAATGAAGGAAAAGTGATTTTTGGGTTAGACCGTGGAAAGTAATGCGTGTAATTCCAGGGTTTCTTTTCAAATGAAATTAGGAGTTATCGTAACGTAATAAACACAAACTACACAAAGAATATGTCTTAAATTTGTCTTATTTTGCTTATATTCTAGGAATATACAAAAATGCTATTTTTGGTCCATGAAAATATTTTGCATATTGTAGTCCGTTTAAACACAATGTAGAAAAGTATAAACACTGACTGCTGTTTTTTTTATACCCTCCACCAATGAATGGGGGTATATTAACTTTGTCATTCTGTTTGTAACACATCGAAATATTGCTCTAAGACCCCATAAAGTATATATATTCTGGGTCGTGATGAAATTCTGAGTCGATCTGAGCATGTCCGTCCGTCCGTCTGTTGACTTCCGAACGAAACAAGCTATCGACTTGAAACTAGGCACAAGTAGTTGTTATTGATGTAGGTTCGATGGTATTGCAAATGGGCCATATCGGTCCACTTTTACGCGTAGCCCCCATATAAACGGACCCCCAAATTTGGCTTGGGATCCTCTAAGAGAAGCAAATTTCATCCGATCCGGCTGAAATTTGGTACAAAAATTGGTCCACATCGGCCCATAATTATATAGAACCCCCATATAAACCGATCCCCAGATTTGGCTAGCGGAGCCTCTAAGAGAAACAAATTTCATCCAATCCGGCTGAAACTTGGTACATGGTGTCAGCATATGATCTCTAACAACCATGCAAAAAGTGGTCCACATCGGTCCATAATTATATATAGCCCCCATATACACCTATCCTCCGATTTGGCCTCCGGAGCCCCTTGGAAGAGCAAAATTCAACCGATTCTGTTGAAATTTGGTACGTGATGTTAGTATATGGTATCCAACAACCATGCAGGAATTGGTTCATATCAGTCCATAATTATATATAGCCTCCGTATAAACCGATCCCCAGATTTGACCTCCGGTGCCTTTTGGAGAAGCAAACTTCATCCGATCTGGTTTAAATTTGGTACGTGGTGGTAGTATATGATATTTAAACCCCATATAAACCGATCCCGAGATTTGGTTTTGGAGCCACTTGGAGGAGCAAATTTCATCCAAGTCAGTTGAAATTTGGTACATTGTGCTAGTATATGGCCGTTAACAACCATACCTAACTAGGTCCATATCGGTCTATAGTTATATATAGCCCCCAGATAAATCGATCCGCAATCACACAAAAATTGGTCCATATCAAGTTCATAATTTTAACATATATAGCCCTCATATAAGCGACCCCCATATTTCAATTCTGGCTATCTACGTACCGTGCAAAAGACCATACACGGACGAAAAAGACTGTTTTTCATATGTTTGGGTGTAAAAATTATATGTTTGGAACTCAAATTTTTTAACACAATATTTTTAAGTGCAAGCATATAATGATCATAATCTAGCATAACATGTTTGGGACATATATGTTAATATGTTAGAGCATATTATGTTTGGGACATAAAATGTATGTAAATATAATATGCTTATATGCAAACATATATTCATTTAGAAATAGCCTATAAACATATATGTGTTTAGAAAGAGAGACCTAGAGAGTATGTTGCAAGTAAAATAATGGAAGTAACCCATTGGCGCCTCAAAAATATATCCACACAAAGAAAATTTCATTAAAATTTTTTTCTACCAGTGTATGCCCTAAGGTGAAACATAATATGTTTGAACAATGCAAACAATAATGTGTTTGGGCTATATGTTACAGAAGCTATTTTTTGAGGGTGTATCGATTCGTAATTATTTGTAGACTTACCTATACATACTTTTTTTGTCTAATATATACCACGTATGGACTAACTCACAATTTAGAAAACGATGTTAAGAAGTTTTAAGATAACACAACCCAAGTATTTCGATTGTGGATGACAGTCTTTCGTAGACGTTTCTACGCAATCCATGGTGGACGGTACATAAGATTCGAACTTACGGCCGTATACACTTGTTATTATCTAATATGAGTGTATATGGAAATTATCTTTAGACACGATATAAATTCTAATTCGATGGCTTACTGTTTTTGATATGTGACGTGTCTCTCTTTTTCTTGAAGCAGAATTAACGGACAAATTTATATCTCAATCCATAGATAGAGAAACATTGATGTTACGACATTTTCTCACCAATTATTATGTCGAATGGATTGCGGATAAGTCATATGTGCTATGTAAATTGTAAATGAAATGTGAAGGTTGGACTCCTCTAAGGTATCTTATAAGAGTTATTCGTATAATTATAGAGCTCTAAGAGTTTTTGACACGCAAGATAAAAATATTAATGGCACCCACAATAATAAAAAACAATACTATGTGGAGTTTAGTATTTTCTTCGGAATAGTTTCAAACGTTGGGCAAAAGTGTGAAAGTTAAACGTTTTACAACTAAATACCATATTCCAAGAAGCTAATAAATAGAGCCGGGTCAATATTGAATTGAATTTAAGACATATTTGATGTGAATTCAGAATGATATGAACAGAAAATATAAAGATTTAATTGTAAAACGATATATATTATATATATATATTTGAAGTTGTCTCTGATTTGAATAGCGTTTACTAAAAAAGGGCACTAATGTATTTCAGTTTATGGAATATATTATGAGAAGGTATCTTTAAGTTATAGGTAACATATAGTTAACATTTTCTAAAATTAAGCTACTTTTTTATTCCTTGTAAGCCAACTATATATTTCAATTTGAACAATTCAAATGTGCATTAATAGCATGTAATATTTCGTTTTATAATCGAAAAGTTTTTACAATAACGAAAAATCTGAAATTGTGTCGCTAACAAAATTTTAATTAAACAAATATTAGTTAATATTACAAAACTTTTCTACCAGTGGCATATGAAATTAATTTCACTAGTTTACACTGAAAATGTACATTTAATGAGAGGTGACTTTTCTTATGTATTTTGATCTGCTAAATTCGACAAAAAAGATGGTAAACTTTTTTTATGGATATCTCAAAAACTGTTCCATAACAAATTTCTTATTTATTTTTTCTAATCAAAATACATAAGAAAAGTCGCATCTCATCAAATGTACATGAAAAAAATATATATTTTGTAAACTAGTGTTTCCTGTCTAATAAAGCCAAATGATGTTAATGCAATGACCAAATTTATGTAACCATAACCAAGATATCTACGACTACTGTCCATTTCATATCTATGGCACACAAAAGTGTATATTAAAACAAATTGACTAAAAAACTCTGTGGAATTTAACAAGTTTGCAATTTATTATTTGGCCAAGCACAAATGGGAAAATGGGAAGAACGTACCGCAGTTGTTTTCCCTCTTTGCATTGTAAATGAATAGTATAAGCATTTATTTTTATTATGTGAATAGTAAATAGATTTTCTCTTAGCATTCAAAACAAAAGCATACATTTCAGAAAATATGCCATTTTTGTTAGGAAGCAGTGCAGAGGCCATTGTCGTGATTTTGTGAGTAACAAGAAAAACACTCGCGTAAAAAAAAAACTTAAACACCATGCACCGTGAACGGCATACAAGAAATTCCCTTGGAGATGAACATTTTGCCACCCATAGGCTCGATGAGAAAAATCTGAACATTGAAATCTTGAGATTGCTTTATATGGATGCTACATCAGGTTATGGAGCTATGTGAATATGTTGATCTTTACCGACTGAAAATTGATTAATATGTGTAGTTAAGACTTTAAGATTATTTGAATCAATAGCATGCAAATAACAAATAGCTTTTATTGACTGACTTCCAGAGCATGTGACACCTGGTATTAGTTAACAATACCACTTAAACGTGCGACGAAGTGAAACCTGTGATTCATTATCTATGGCGTTATATAGGAAAATGAAAGATTTTTTTCAGTGATCAACTTATACATGCATACAGTATAAATTATATCAATTATCATATCACAATTAAATTGTCGAAAATTGACATTTCCATGTTTGCATCCATTCGTAAATCTGGCTTCTTTAAAAACTTTTAGCGAGGAAAAGTAATTTCATGCCCTTTTTAGCGTTTTTAAGCCTTTTTTATTTTCGATAGGTTTCTGTTGAAGACTTATGGTGATTTCGTTTGGGAAAAAAAGTGTTGCATACAAATGGTACAACATTTTATGGTGTTACCACAGTGTTGCCGAAACCCCTTGCAATGACAACACCGTTTGCGTGTGAAAACGAACAAAAAAGGTGCAACACTGATATAAAATCAAAACAAAAGAAATTTGGCGGAAATATTTCGATTATTATTAACGACTATTATTGGAATCTCGATTAACACGCAAATTTTTCTTGAACTAAGGCAAATTGTTAAAACTTTTGATTTTATATGTTTTTAATGATCTCACTTCTACTTCAGAGTACAAATTACATCCTCCGTTGGTCATCTCGTCCAAGCAATGATGTTGTAACTTCTTCCTCGTCGTCAGAAGAACTACTCTCCAATAGCGCATCTTAAATGGTGTTAGTCAAAAAACGCATGTGCTTTTTACATTTTGCTATTATATTAAAAATATTTAATATCGAATTTTGTTGTCGCGGCACTAAATAATTGATATGCTTCTTCTTGGTAAATTAATCAGCTGTGTTGAAGAAATTGAAAAGCAACCACAATACACGCGTCACGCACTTTCTTTTGTATTTGCAACAACGCTATTATTTAGGCCGAAGAATAAAAGCGTCTTCAACATCTGATTGAAAGTGTAACCCTCTGCACCGTAGACCAGCTACGGTGTAAAATGGGTTACACTGTTGCTCTTGCGATGGGTAACACTCCGTCAATCGAACGTGCACATTTTGGGTAGGCTGCACCGAATTCACCATTAGTTTTTTATCTAAGCCTTGCTGCCAAATCTAATCTAAGCCTTGGTACAAAAAATACATATTTAACATACCTTTTTTGGAAAAAATCTGGCGGTTTTTGGTTAAACAGTTTTGGACACGTTTTCTTTGGTTTTCCTCGCCTTCTCAAAGAATATTTTTTTTAATATTTCGATCAATTCCTCTGTCCCGCCTCAGATCACCATTTACCTTTGCCTCTTGTTTATCAAATGAAATAACAAAACAAACAAGTATATACGGCCGCAAGATCGGCCAGGCCGAATCTTATGAACCCACCACCATGTATTGCGTAAAAACTTCTACGAAAGACTGTCATCCACAATCGAATTACTTGGGTTGTGGTATCTTAAAACTTCTTAACATCGTTTTCTAAATTGTGATTTAGTCCATACACGGTATATATTAGACCAAAAAGTTATGTATACTTAAGTCTACAAATAATTACGAATCGATATGGACTTTTTGTACGTGGAGAGCCAGAATTGAAATATGGGGGTCGCTTATATGAGGGCTATATACAATTATGAACTTGATATGGACCAATTTTTGTGTGATTGGGGATCGATTTATCTGAGGGCCATATATAACTATAGACCGATATGGACCTAGTTAGGCATGGTTGTTAACGACCATATACTAGCACAATGTACCAAATTTCAACTCACTCGCATGAAATTTGCTCCTCCAAGAGGTTCCAAAACCAAATCTCGGGATCGGTTTATATGGGGCTATGTACGATTATGGACTGATATGGACCACTTTTGGCATGGTTGTTAAATATCATGTACTACCACCACGTACAAAATTTCAAGCAGATCGAATGAAATTTGCTTCTCCAAAAGGCACCGGAGGTCAAATCTGGGGATCGGTTTATATGGGAGCTATATATAATTATGGACTGATAGGAACCAATTCCTGCATGGTTGTTGGATACCATATACTAACATCACGTACCAAATTTCAACCGAATGGCAAGAATTTTGATCTTCCAAGGGGCTCTGGAGGTCAAATCTGGGGATTGGTTTATATGGGGCCTATATATAATTATGGACCGATATCGACCAATGTTTGCATGGGAGTTTGAGGCCATATATTAACACCATGTACCAACTTTCAACTGAATCAGATGAATTTTGGTCTTCCAAGAGGTTCCGGAGGTCAAATCTGGTGATCGGTTTATATGGGGGCTATATATAATTATGGACCGATGTCGACCAATTTTTGCATGGTTGTTAGAGACCATATACTAACACCATGTACCAAATTTCAGCCGGATCGGATGAAATTTGCTTCTCTTAGAGGCCTCGCAAGCCAAATCGGGGGATCGGCTTATATGGGGGCTATATATAATTATGGACCGATGTGGACCAATTTTTGCATGGTTGTTAGAGACCATATACTGGCACCATGTACCAAATTTCAGCCGGATCGGATGAAATTTGCTTCTCTTAGGGGCCTCGCAAGCCAAATCGGGGGATCGGTTTATATGGGGGCTATATATAATTATGGACCGATGTCGACCAATTTTTGCATGGTTGTTAGAGACCATATACTAACACCATGTACCAAATTTCAGCCGGATCGGATGAAATTTGCTTCTCTTAGAGGCCTCGCAAGCCAAATTTTGGGGTCCGTTTATATGGGGGCTATACGTAAAAGTGGACCGATATGGCCCATTTGCAATACCATCCGACCTACATCAATAACAACTACTTGTGCCAAGTTTCAAGTCGATAGCTTGTTTCGTTCGGAAGTTAGCGTGATTTCAACAGACGGACGGACGGACGGACGGACGGACGGACGGACGGACGGACGGACGGACGGACGGACATGCTCAGATCGACTCAGAATTTCACCACGACCCAGAATATATATACTTTATGGGGTCTTAGAGCAATATTTCGATGTGTTACAAACGGAATGACAAAGTTAATATACCCCCCATCCTATGGTGGTGGGTATAAAAACGTTTATTTCTCACTGACCGTATGTCAATGTGAATGCAATGTAATTGGATGAAAAATAATAAAGTCCAACCTTAACTAATAGAAATGAAACAGGCGACAGAATGAAAAAAAAACTTCATTAACACTTAATGTCAATTCATGCAACATGTTTTCGTAAAATTTATTTGCGATATTAATTTTTAGAATTGTGGTTAGCTGGTCTCATACACGGACATAACCTTACACTCAAACTTGATGTAACTTTTTCTTCATAATATACATTACCATAAAAGTTATACAATAGCCACGTTTTTCTAACAAACTGAGTTTTTTTTTGGCGTTATGTATGTAGAAAAAGCTTAGTAGCAATAAAGGAGATTGAACATTTTAAATTAAGAACAACCATTTAAAGTGTGATGAAAATGCAATTCTTTGGTTGTTAATTGACAAAAAGCAATCATCGTAAAAATTATTCGCATGTTTTTTTTTGTCTCCTTAACTTGTAAATCTAAAGAAGAAATTAAACATTTTCTGTAAGGTAAATTCAACTTGGCCTATTAGGACACCTTCATGGCTACACAATTTAATTGAGATCATAAATATTTTAGAAGTTTCTCTATTTCTTAGGATCAGTTTGAAATCCATAATTGTATCTTAAAATACCATTTTGTGTTTTTTGTATATTATTTCTAAATGGCCAATCCTATAATTACCCACAGAAAACGATCAAATAATAAACTTTTCTTTCCTTTCCTTTTCGTTTTGATTTTTTTCTCTATGTTAATGTTAAAGTTGAGATTTAAGCATTTTCCATATTGTTAGTGGGTGCTAAAATGGCCTTTTGTATTTTTGTTTTGTACTTTATGGCAATCTTATCTCTTGAAATAAAACATGACTATTAATTGACTAACATAAGAATCACCACTACAAAGATCTCTAAAACTCCTCATGAATGAAGTCAATATACCCAGCAAGAACTTCGTTTCGCTATGAGAAAGAGTGAATAATTTAATAAGACCATCACCACATAACCACAAACTGGCACAGTCTAGAATCGTACCCCACGGACCAGAGTCATCTTCTGATCATTGTGTCCATTTTCATGTTTGCGTCATTTCGGCTGCAACTTTACGAGAAAATTCATATGCAAATATTGTGATAGCGTAGTTTAAGCGGCAGAATGTGAAATGTGGTATCCCAAACAACGCTCGATAGACAACAGGATCATCGAAAAGTTGATGTTCATTTACACCAACCACACCGGACATGCAGCTCCAAGAAATCATAAAACGTATTTTACACACCAACCCGGAATTTATTGTATTTGACAGTCGACAGTCATTTCATTGTGTTTCTTGCGATATCGAGATCCCTGGACTCTATGTGCCATGGCATTCGATGGCTTTCGACAAGTGCTTTATATTAACAAATTTACGTTATGTCCTGACACAAAATATCGATGGTCGTAATCATAAAATGATGAAGTCTTTTAGGATGGATACCCAGGAATTTTTCCCTCTTTACATCCACAGACCAGTGGCACTTTTCTTAAACTGTGGGCATAATAAATTGTAGATTGTCTGTCTCCCAAGACTGTTTTTATATGAAATATTTTATCCTGAAATCGATGTTGTATCAAAAACAAAGTAAATGGTTCTCCAACAGTGGCAGCTGGACCTACTGTAAATGAAATGTTGTCTAATGTTATGTAATTTTATTAGGAGCTGTTCCTTCAGGTGAAGCTGTAAGTATTAGAGCTACATGCGAAAAACAGTTCACAGTGAAAATTTCAACTAAACTATCTTACAAACGCATATGTCACGCCTATATCACAAAAATAATAAATTAAACAAAATTTATTAGACATAACTATTTTTGTTCAATTGTAAAATAAAATTCCGTAGTATGAAGGACAAATTTGGAGTTAAAAAATGCAGTGCTATAAGAAGTTCAAGATGGAAACATTAAAAATTTTAAAATTTTAAGAAATTCTGATATATTTTGTGGTAAATCTCTATGCTTCATTTGTGTATAATTTATGCCTTTTTTTGGTTAATTTTCATAAATAGAAATAAATTGGCTTTAGTACCATATAGGGTTCACTTTTTGTGAGTGTACACTCAATGAAAAACCACTTCTCTTCGGAACAAAAACTATCTGCATTGATATCAGGCTAACATAAGACTAGAAACTCCACTTTGTTGATAAGTATTTTCGATTCTCTCAAATATGTTTCATTTGCGTTGAAATTTGAACTTTTATAACTACACTGAAAATATATATTTACGTAATATTAAAGATTACGTAACCTAAATTATAGAATTTACAAATTATTGAGGACAAATTTCTTTAAAATAATAAATTTTTAATTATGATAAAATTTATAATCTTTGTTTCAAAAAATTTGTTTGTTAAATTTAGGACACAAATTTTGGAAATCTCTATTTTAATTTTAATTTCGTTGATACTAGATATAAAGCAACATAGGTCGCTTAAAAATTTCTTTATTTTAAAAAAGCCTCATCTTTGGCTCGGAATCAATACAAAAATCCTTAAGGGAAGGTCAAAATCTGTGGATCCAAGTAAACTTTTTTTTTTTGAGTGTAGGCCTGTTTTCTTTTAATACTCGATGCTACTCGATGTTTGAGATATCCGAGACATCGTTGCACTGATTCTGCCGAGATCGGCAGTTTCTACTCATCAAACAATTGGACTGAATACTAATAATACCCCAGCAAAAAAA
This sequence comes from Haematobia irritans, assembly GCF_050003625.1. Classification (NCBI taxonomy): domain Eukaryota; kingdom Metazoa; phylum Arthropoda; class Insecta; order Diptera; family Muscidae; genus Haematobia; species Haematobia irritans. The sequence goes on from NC_134400.1 coordinate 79,560,590, forward strand.
AAGCGTCGGCAAAAAATTGAAATAAAAGAACTTCCTTTGTAGTTAAAACAAAGAATATCTTTGGACGGGTGGTTCTGGAATTATTTTTAAAGTTGTGCCTTTAGAACAGCTTCCATTTTTTTTTTGGACTGCGCCGTTCATATTATACCTCTATTCGTACGATAATGCTCCTGTCTTACTATTCTAGACATATCCCAGATATTGGCCACACTATAAGTTATGTTCGACGACAGCTTGTAAATGTGATCGATAACATAGTTATAGATATTTTACTTATCGCCAGCAATTCCTAGCATTTGGCCATACTGTAAGATTCTTTACAAACATAGGCATTTCGTCTGCAGCCTCAAAAAAATCGCATCTGTAACATATACCCAAAACACATTCTGCTTCAAGTACATATATTTTCAGGATTGATCCAAACAAAATATTGTTTGTATTGTTCAAATATGTTATGTTTCTCCTTAGGCATACACTGGTAGAAAAAAATTTTAATGGAATTTTTGCTTGTGTGGATATATTTTTAAGGCGCCGATTGGTTACTTCCATTATTTTACTTGCAGCATACTCTCTAGGCATAAGCGTAGGAAGGCCTCTGGGGAGGGGGCTTAGACCCCCCAGAAAAAATTTAGCCCCCCCCCCCCAGAATTTGAAAACCTATTTACGATTTTACATTTTTATTTACAACGATTTTACATTTTATTTTATAACTTCCGCTAAAGACTTTCATGCACAATCGAATTACTTGGGTTGTGGTAGCAGTTGCCGATGGCAATGTTTGAAGTCTGATATTTATGAAATAGAGCTGTGATTGAACTTATGGTTTAGTTGAATAACTAAAGCTCCTTTATTATATTGTTTAGTCTGGTTTAGTCATCTTAATTAAAAAATAGTAATTGGCATTAAAACTATTCTTTCATAAATTAATATCTTAACAATGCTGCAAAAAAGCGTCGCCAAAAAAGAAGTGAAAATGTTCTTTTTGGGTCCGGAAGTGGTGCAAAATTGGCGGAGAAGCGATGAATGTAATAGGAACTCGTCGTAGAACGAATGTCCACCGTTTCAACAGCCGTTGCAATAAATTTGCATCACTTCTTACGGTGTGATCCAAATTCAGTGTTTTGAATGTGAATTAAAAAATTGTGTGATATTTTCCCAAATAAATAATTTTTAGTTATTCGTTTTTTATTTGATTTTTGGTCGACCTTTTGTTAGAATTATATAAATATTTATAAAGACCTCGAGCTTCAAGAAACATCAATTTATAATAATTTTTATATTTGTTTGAATATTTTCAAAAATTATCGATTTTTCTATAATGGATTTAGCATTTTTGTGGCAAAATTTGAATAATTATTACCATTTTATTTATTCTTACTCTTTTTTTAAACTATTTGAAAAAAGAAAACAAAAATTACGCATTAAAATATGAAAAAACTGAAGTAAAAAACTTTCTGTGTACTTAATATAATTAACTTCTTTGTGAGGACATTTTTGGAAGTGCTTTTAAAGTTGTGCCTTTAAAACAAATCCCATTTTTTTGCTGGGAAAAGTGTGGAACTACTTTTAGTTGCTTTATTATATATTATTTTGGTGTCTATTTTTTTTATTCATTTTTATGAAATAACACAATAATTGAACCTATTAGCTCAGTCTATAAATTTTAAGCTAGGGAGGCTATACCCCCCCTAGGAAAGTTGTCTAGCTACGCTAATGTCTCTAGGTCTCTCTTTCTAAACACATATATGTTTATAGGCTATTTTAAATTAACATATGTTTGCATCCAAACATATTATATTTACAAAAATTGTATGTCCCAAACATAATATGTTCTAACATATTAACATATATGTCCCAAACATGTTATGCTAGTTTATGAACATTATATGCTTGCACTTAAAAATATTGTGTTAAAAAATTTGACTTCCAAACATATAATTTTTACACCAAACATATGAACTGTCTTTTTCGTCCGTGTGGATAAACTTATAATATAAACGGCGTATTATATAAGAATAACAAGTATACTCGCCTACACAGATAAAAATAAGTTTGAGAACCAATAACTTTTGTTGGAAAACCAATAACAAAATTTGTTAATTTTCCTGCAACAAACTAATTTGTACTTTTAATAACCATTGTTACAAAAAAGTTGTTAGCAATCGTTACCATCAGAAGGCAACAAATAATTTGTGTTCTCAATAACATAATTTGTAAGTAATTTGTTGAGTACAAAATATTTGTTGCTGAACGTTACGTTTAATCCTCAACAAATATTTTTGAATTTGAACGAACAAATTTGTATGTGGTTTGTTGGAGTCTATCAATGACCTGTAACAAATTTGTTGGTGTATTGACAAAAAATTTAATTGAAATTAAAATTGACCGAATTTGCTATGAATTGCACCAAAATTGCAAAATTGCCGGAACATTTTTGGATATATTTTGTTAAGTACACACAGAGAAGAAATATGACCAAAATGTTATTTTTGGACGGGGAACATGTAAATGTATGACGATTTTAAATTTGAATAGTCCAGGGTCTAGCAAGCATTCTTATCCAGTGCTAAATATTCTAGTTAATTAGAATTGTAATAACTCTAATCCCGATATTAATATGGGTTTATCAATTATCTCATACAACAAACACATTTAAGAAACTATCAAACTGAAAAATATAAATTTTTCACAGACATTTATAAATGCTGTATTCTCTGTATTCTCTGATGAGTGAGCTCTTTGCTTGCTATCATACACGTGCATGTGCTCATACTCATTTTGTTATAACGGTATTCTTCGCATACTTCTTTTAGCTTTCGTACATATTCTCAGCGATGTGCGCGTAACCAGTCTTGTATTTTTGTTTTTATTTTCATATCGAAAGCAGTCAACTATTTTCGCAACAAAACAATTTGTTGAAAATTCAGAATATTTCTATTATTTCCTCTGTCAATCATCTACAAACACATTTCAACAACAAATGCCTCATATTCAATAGACAAATTTGTTGAGCATCAGCAGATTTTACATACAAATAAAGTTGTTAATATTTATTAACAGTTATTTTTTTGTGTGTACCGAAATTCGCTTTGTTGTCAAATGTAAAGATTATTGCCCATATTCATAATCATTCACTAACAGGTTATCGAAGGAATTCGTATGGTAATAGTGGGTTTAAAGTTTACGTTAACTTTTATGAATATGGGGTCAATTACCCACTACTTCCCAAATATCCACTACTCGCGAAGATTTTATTGTATTATGCTACTATGCTTTAAAATAATTTCTTTATCGTCAAACCAATTTCGTTCACTGTGGACAAATGTTATCTTATGATCGAATGAACCGCAGAATTAAAGATGACTTTTAATTTCAGAAATATTCGAAACAAGTATTTACACTAAATTCCGAATATTATCTACACCGCGTGACATGGTATTCAGAATTTTGAATCTGAATTATTCAAAAGATGTCCTAAGTGTTTTTGTGTTTTTTAAATGTAGAGATTTGATTTAAATTCTTGTTTTCGTTATATATTCTGTGTTTAGATAAAAAGGAAAAAAAAAAACAAATAACCCTCGAAAGTATAAGAAGACACAAATATGGGTTGGTATAATTAAGAGCTGGGTGCAGCGATGATTTTCTCTTTCATTTTTAAACTGGTAGCCAGTAAGATATTATTAAGCTTAGAATTCGTAGCTGACCGATAACTGAAATAACTTCTGTGGAAATCTTTTAACATGTCACTTTTTTTTAAACTATTTAACAATTCATGGGGGATTTCACTAAAGGCGTGAACAAGAACATAAAATGGAAAGATGAATGAATGGACACTTACAAAAAAGAAGTAATTTTTAATTGAAATTAGAGTCCAAAAATAAAAAACGAGTATCGAAGACGTTCAGAGTTTTTTTTTTTTTATTTATAGGAAAAAGTTTATCAACATTTAAAAAAATTCTTTATTACAAAATGTTTATACAAAAACATTTTATTCCGGAACCACAGTCGAACTGTTTATTATTTTATTATTCATTCTTTATTTATTTATTGCATAAAAAGTTGCAATAAACCGCGAAGCCATCATGAGGTGTCGTAGCAATTTGAGCCTTTCAAATTCTTAGTACTAGCGTCGGGATCAGAGAATGAAGCCGACCCAGTTTTGTCTGCGGCGGTTTACACTTAATATGGCCAACAGCGGCTTGCCATCACGGATAAAAGTTTATCCGTACAATAATGCCTGTGCTTAAGTTTTGGAGACATATCACAAAGTGGCCCAGTACGCCACATCATAATTTATAATCGATACTGCGACTTATTAATGTGATAGATTAAACATTTAACTATTTTTTACTTATCGCCGACAATTCTTAGGATTTGATCACACTGTATGATTTTTTTGAAGATATTTCGTACTTATAGTAACAAACGGCGCATTAGCCAACACAAATACGTCTACTCGGCGTCGGTCAATTATCTATTAAGAAAAAATATTCGAACCAATCTTAAAATCAATTTTAAATTTTATTCATATCTGTTGTGCATAAATTTTGCTAATTTATCATAGAATGGTAGTATTTGATTGGATTGGATGGATGATAAAATTTTTGGCAACAGATGGCAAAATGTGAAGCTGTTTTCATATTTTAAAGAATGTATGTTGTTTGATTGTTGGCTACATTTTAGTCAAAATGAGCCTAATTTATTGGCGGCATGGTCGTATGGCAAAAATTTGTAGGCGGCGGAACAATTCGACGGCTTGCTTCTCTGGTCGGGAACTGAAACCATATTTCTAAAATTATATTTTTTTGCGTTTTTGATTAATTTGCGGCTAATTTTGAGTCGAGATGAGTCGACATATTCGGCGGCGGCTTCGACTTGCAAAAACTGGTCGGCGGCGACAAAAACCGACGGCTTCATTCTCCGATTGTGACCACATACATATTTGAGACAATGTCTACACGCAGAGAAGAAACATGGTTGTCACAATCATATTCGAAGAGCAAAATAATATGACAGGAGCTAGTTTTGCTGCGACCATGTAACATTTTCACCTGCAACCATGTTGGCTCAGTGAACATGGTTCTAAGAAAAATGAAATTGTCCTCTTCTAAAATGTTATTATATTGATAAAAAGAATTTTGGTCACGATCTAAAGTGTTATGGTATTCGTCAAACATGGTCACAACCTAAAATGTTTTGATCTTTATGAAAAAAGTTTTTTTCGTCGTCGAAAAAAGGACGCCACTTGAGAAAAAAAAAACACAAAATTAACTTTATTTAGTTGTTTTTATTTATTTATAAACTAATTCATTGTTTATTTGTATTTATAATGTCGTGCAAGCAAACATCTCATATTTTTATACACTCTATTTTGGTTCAAGTAACTGCAAATAAAATTAAATTATACCATTGATATATGGTATAATGCAGACCAAGAAACAGGTACATTTTTTCAATTACACATTCCTTTTTTGTGTTCACATAAAACCACGTGCCACTTCTGAATAAATATATTAACACAAAACACAGTAATTCCGTATCATCCGTCCATTCCAAGAAACAACACACGACTGACGCGCAAAATGAAAATCGTGTGTACCTGCTCAATGTTTTTATAAAATTCTTTTCGCTGCAAAAAAATTAAAAAACTAAATGGTCACGTAAACAATGTACATGGTTTTTATGGCCATGTAATGGTTCTAGTCGTGAAAAAAATACTTTTTTCCCTGTACGTGATTTCCCGACCCTGTAATGGTCTCAAATTCTATCATTTAAATAATAAATAAATGCTTATGGCCAACATATATTTTTCTCCGCTCGAATATTATTTTTACAAAGACAAAATACATGGTTTTAGCGACAATTACATACTCTAAATAAGCATTAAATGGATGCGGCAATCATGTCCAAACATGTTTTTTTCTCTGCGTGTACTCTCTGTGCAAAACTCGAATTAAATTGCTATGAAATTCGGGCTTCTGGCGCCATATGAGTTCATATCAAAAAATATATATGACAGCCATATTTAAACCGTAACCGATTTTGTTGCTGACCCAAAGACTCTAGCTAAATTCCAAGCCGATTTGGCTAAAACTCCGATCTACACTTCGATTAATGTCCACTGACAAGGCTACATCGACTCTGAGTGTTGCATACATATGCTCAAACTCATAATACCCTGTTTCACAGAGTGATGAACTATTTTAATATAATTGTACGAAATTTCACTTGGGTATAATTGGTAATGGGATACTTTTTTCATTAGAGCCTTGACAATTTTTGGAATGTCAGTCCTTGCTTGAGAGTTGTTTGTTTTACCCCATTTGTTTGAATTAAATTTTACAAAAATCAAAAAAAAAAAAATGAAATGTCAACAACTTGATTGACCTTTGGATGGCATAAACATTAACCAAAAATCATTCAACTACGAAAGATGACTATCGATAAACCAAAGAATTTACATCGGAATGTCAACTAATCCTCCCGTAATGGTTTGTAGCGGTGTTCCTACTGTTTTTTTTGTGACTCTTTCTCTCCAACAGGTCATTTCTATGGCTCTATTTACCTCTGTATAATGGCATCTGAGGCGGCGGCGACCGCAGCTAGCACAGCAAAATAGCGAGTCATAGCAATGTTGACATGTGTGACTGACTGACTGTAGTTTGGAAAAATGAGAAAACACAATGCTCCTAAGTTTGCCCATTCGGCGATCGTTTCTTTTCTTTGTTAGTGGACAGATGCCATTCTTTGGATATCAAGTCGGTAGTTAATTTTATGTCATTTTTATTTCATGATTTACAGCCCCCCCCATTCGTTGCTCCAATGGTTTCTATTAATTCGCATTAATTTTTGTCACAAAAAAAAAAAAAAAACAAATTTACATATCAATGCTCTTTTTCATATGATCGTTGGGTCCACCACAGTACAGATTCTCTCGAAATGACAAATGGGGGCGCGCATGCGTGTCCACAATATGACTACAGAAGCTAGCCGCGCGTGCTTAAATATTGCGGAATTGCAGCCGCATACAATTGATCTGAAACAAAGATGATGGACGACGACGATTTATTCAGAGATACAATAGACACATATTTTTGTTTGTTTTTGTTTTAGGAAAATTTAAATAAATCATAGAAAAGATATTTTATCAATTTTATTTTATTCATCCACACAATGTTATCGTTTTCACATCTTAACTATGGTAGTTAAATTTACAAATATGAAAATAATATATGCTAATACACAACACCCCAAGAAAAAATTTATTTTTCTCTGAAATGAACAAGGGATCTGTTTGTTTTTAAGGTTTATTAATTATTCGTTTGACACAAACGTGGTCATTATAGAAAATGCTAAAAGGGATGGAATATTTATCGAAGCTACATTACAATAAAAGGTTAATTTGTCCTTAAGCACAAACTAAATTCATTACCAAAAATTGCATTGCATTGTTGCTCTTAAAAATATCCGTATGATTGTTGTCTATTTCAATTTTTTGACTTATTTTGTATTAGTTTTTTAATATTTTTTTTTGTAGCGTTTTTCCTCCATTTTGTCAGATCCAAATAAGAAGTACTTTCGTATTAGGCATCACAGTCAGTGTTACCGTTGGAAATTTTGAAAAAGTCGTAAACAAAGTCGCATACTCAAAAAAAACTTGCAACTTATCTATTCCTCAAATTTCAAATTTGATCTCACTATGGCTCTCTTTTGCTGGCTTTTTGGAGTAAACGAAAGACTCCAGTAAAAATTTGTGATAATTATCAAAAATTAGTGGGTACTCGAACGGAGCTAGTGGCTGAAATGATATGCAACAAAACAACGACTTAACAAACCAGAACACCGTGTAGGGTAGGTATCGTAGGTTAGGTGTCCATTGTGATACTATACGTGATTTACTTCTCTCTTAGTTATGAGTGCTTCTTTGTTTAGCTCAATGACAACTTGTCATTGAAAAGTGAACTCTTTTTTATAGCCGAAGAAGCTTTGAAACATTCAGCATCCACCGTAGAAACACATTTTGCTCTTTGGTCGAAACTGGGTTTGATGACCCATGACCCTTTGTATACAAGGCGGGCCATTGCGGTGGCGTAAGGCGCACGGCGTTGAATTCCCACTTATAAAAATTGCTTAAAATTGAAGCACTTCCGTTTTGTGTCGCATGCGTGCGACTAAAGTCGCACATTTTGCATATTTTAAAAATGTCGCACAAAAAGTCGCATGACGTCAAAAATGTTGCAAAATGAGACTAAAGTCGCACAACGGTAACACTGATCACAGTTATGTAAACTTATGATAACATAATACTGTCTGGGGATGATTTTTGGCTTATGGGCTCGGTCCACTGGATCGAATGATATGTATAATGGATAGTTGGGTGTAAAAAACATTCTCGAAGATGTTATGTAACCAAATACGGAATGGAAAATGTCGTCACGTTGGACGTTGCAACAGGATAACGACTAAAAACCAACGAAAAACGCACTTCAAAGCTTGTAAAAACGTGGATTGCGCATTACAATATTAATGTTATGTAGTGGCCTCCCCAAATCACCGTATCTTAATCCGATCGAAATCCATTGGCCAATTGTGGATAAAAATATTTATCACAGTAATGTAAAAAATAGTGACTATTTTTTCATGCGGCTGCAGAGTGCATGGAATAATATATTACAGGATGCAATTGAACATTTAATAAAATCCATGTCCCAACGATGCATAGATGTTGCTGAAAATAAAGGATTCGGAAAAAAATAAAAAAATATTATCCATTAGAACACAAGATGTTATGAGTTGCAATAGTTTATTCGAGAAATGCGTCTTTTATGCTAAGCAAATCTCGCATTCGTAATTTAAGGACAAAAAATCTTTGTATTCACGACAATATTGTTTTTTTTTTTTTTTCGGCGAGTGTATCATATAAAAATGCATATCACACATTTTATTATCGGGTAGATGGATAATCGACAACATCCAAGCATCCACTTTATTAAGAGTAGTTGGAAAACCCTAATATTCAATAGCTTTGTAATCATCTTTTGACTATGAAATCAATTCGTTCAATGTTATGGTGGTAGCCGCTATTATCCAAGCTGCCTCTATGGCGGCATATTTTGTGTGTTATTCAAATGGCCAACTGCTGTGGAAAAATTAATGTCAACTTAAGATTATTTATAAATTTTATGTTATTGGCCAAAAACAAAAGACCAAAACTAGTTTCGGTCAATCGATATCATTAAAAGCCCCACAACTTTACTTAAAGCCAACAGTAAAACGCGTCATTTGTTTCAAAACGTAGAAGCACAACAATCGCTTGCTTGCTGGCGAGACGATAAACAGTAGTAAAAGATACGTTTTAACCAATTTCTGCCTTCTGCCGCGGCCATACAAACTTGGCAAGAAAGACTGGTTGGAGGGCGCTATGCTTCGGCTATGGTTTCGAGATGAAAACCCATATATGTTAAATACAACAAAAGCAAAAACCAGAGATAATCCCATACAATGTTGTTGGTGCTTCAAAAGCAAGAACGTTTTATTATCACTCGGTGTTATCTCTTTGTCATAACATAAGAGTGCGCCACTAGGAAATTTAATATAAGTACCAGAGTTGCCACCCTAACAGTGTCCATCGCAGATTGCCGTCGCAGAAGCTACTTCGTTGTTCTTGCTGGGACACTGTTTTCGGTTTTGAGTCAACTGCATTCGATATTGACATATGTAAATTTCTCCGTCCTCCGTTTTCCGTTCAACTTGAAGAAAGTCATAAAAACGTAACATTTTTCAAAAGCTTTAACCAAAATCAAACGAGACAACATCTCTGTCCATCCACCAGGCAATTCTCACAAAGCCATTGAACGATGGTGATGCGTTTGGCGCTCACATCATCTAACTCTTTCCCAGACCCAAATGGCCATAAACTCTTCATCAAATAGCCTCCCCATTCCATGCCTCTTGTAATCCCGTTCAAACATGGCCCATAACTTTGGTCAAATGCTGACAAAAAAAAACCAACAACAACAACAACACGACTACGAAAACAAAAAGTGGAAGAACAACAACGACAACAAAAAGAAAGAGACACAATAAAATGTTGTCAACACGATCAGCTTATGTGGTCAATAAAAATGTACAATCTTACCTTCTGTTTATGTTTAGTAATAATAATAAAAAATTTAAGCAGCCACTCTCACACGCTGACAGCATCCATAGATGGTATGAGAATATCCAATGCTGGCTCGGAGTCGATGAATAAGATCGCAACGCGATGAAGCTATCGCTATCGCTGTTTATATCGAAATACGCGCGTATATTGAAACGATCGGTCGCGCCACACTGCGCCTCGCAGCGCTCTCCATGCTTGTGAATTCACATGAGACCGGGCTATAAATTAGAATCGACCATTATTTCTTTTAATAAATTAAATTTGGAGAAACAATAGATAGATTTCTCCAAAAATGTATCTATTTTCAAAGCGAAACACTCGAGGCGCTTTCAACTGAAAGCTGACTGGTACTGCACTCCCCATTCTCCTCCAAACAAATCTCTTGATCAGGTGTAGGGCATTTGTAATGCGCCACTGTTAGTCTCTTCAAACGTATTATGAAATTCCACACATTGTGATCTTTAGCCAGATGATGGTAATAAGCAACACCATCTGTTAAGGTCGCTGCTAAATTTGTGTTTCACACATTGTGAAAAAGAAATGATTCAATATCAAAGATTATAGAATATTAAGGACAAAATTTCTTTAAAATAAAGACATTTTCATTAAAATAAAATTTATAGTCTATGTATTCATATTTCTCCTTCTTTTTTTGAATTTGCAGTCATCCGTTAAAGTCATATACCTACTCATATAGAAACTAATATATATTTTTTTGGTCTTTAAATTAACTAACTAAAATATTGTTGGATATATTTGAAGGTCTGGGATTGTAGGATTTAGCTGAAATCCTTATCAATGTATATAAGTATACGATACTGATTTACAGGAATAATTGGAGAACAAATATTAAATAAATAAACCAAGCCCATCGTAGTCCGCTTTACAATCTATAAACAGAAAAAAAAATTGACCGATATATTTCCAATTAAAAACGCAATCGATTTAAACAATAAGTAACACAATTAAATTTTTAATCAAATTAAAAAATAAGGTCAATTAAGAAAATGATTGAAAACTTTTACGTTTACAATTAAAATATTTACTTTCCAATTAACACTGTAATTATTTACAATAAAGAAAGGTTATTAAAAATACTATTCATTCAATTTCGATGCCAACTATATTTATAATCATAAATCTCGTAAGAAACTTACAAGAAAATTATTTTTTCTAAAGGAAAAATAATTATAAATAAATCAATAATTGATTGCCTCAATTTAAAAAGTAGTGACTGTTTTGACCAAAGTCAATTAAATTTTTAATTTAACCAATTCAAAAATTAATTGAAAGTGCCGCTAGAAATCAAAATAATCAAGTATATTTTTAATTTCCAATTATGGCTGTGATCATTTTCGTGACTGAAGAAATTTCAATTAAAAAAATTTATTGGAACAATTAATTTTCTGATTGAATCAGAAAAAAACATTCTGTGTACACCCTCAAAAAAAATCGCCCCTTTAACATATGTTCCAAACATATTTTGCAGGAAGCACATATATTATTGGATACTGCCGAAACATTAACATATTTGTTTTATGTGAACATATTATATGTTTGGAAGCATTTTGAGCCCAAAAATATTATATGCTTGGAAAAATTTTTCCCAAGGACGATTGTGCTCATTCCCTCACATACTCGTAATTCTCACTTCCACGAAATATTTAAGTTCTTGGCATCTTTTTCTGTAATACAAATAATGAAGAAATTATTCACTTTTATAAATTATTTAAATTTTACCTTTCGCCTGCACGGAGAATCGAACCGAGGACCATACAGTTTGTAAGCAAACACACTATCCACTGGGCTACGTAGCTGTTATAGTCACCAGTAGATAAATATCGTTATAAGTTACATTTATATAGCATAGTTTGCAGCGCCCACGAGCCCATGCAAACATAATATTATTTAACAGAAACATACATTTGTTTGCTACGTGGAGCAGTGGTTAGCATGTCTGCCTTGCATGCAAAGGGTCGTGGGTACTATATTAAATTTTTATGATGAAACTTCGAAATGTGGGTTATTAAAGATTTATAGTCAGTAACAGTGCTTGATATAAACGAAATTGACTGATTTTTGGATAACATATTATTTTTTTATTGCAAAAATAACAATTTTGTAACAAAAACCTGTTTTTGGTAAAAATCTTTAAAATTTCGAAGGAATTCAAAAACTCTAACAAAAGAAGAATGTGGAGTCGAGTATAAACATACATATAAAATTTTATAATATAAACATAAATTTATTTAGGCGTGAACAGTTTTTTTTACTAGCATTTAACACCATCGCTCTAACATGCCTTTTATTTTTCTTTAATAATTCATTTTAAAGAAAATAAACTTTTTAAATTGTTTTAGCTGCAAAACTCGAACTTAATGCTCGCTTTTATATTTGAAGGTGTCCGTCAACTCCTCGTGGACTACTTATTAATAAAGAGGAACTAAACTTTGTTTTTATACATTTTACTGTGTAATTTTTTTACTATTTCCTCCTTATTTCATTTTACTGTTCCAACTGTAAAAAGAGTATAGTGCCCTTTCGTTATTTTTATGAAGACCCCTGATTCCTTTTAACGAACCATGAAAAAAATTGTGCCCATAATGCCAAAATGATAAACAAAACACATGTCCACACATACATAAAATGCTGCTCTCACGGCGAAAACACATGCTGTTTTTTAATGTCTATTCTCTTGGTTCCGAATGTCTATTCTCTTTATTCAAATTAAATAATATTTGGACTTAAGCATATCAAATTTTTGGCGTTATCATAAACCAGTTTTCCGAAACAACATACAAGCGGTTTCATAGAAATTGCTCTCTTTTGATTCTTTCGCTGTGTTATGTTGATATCTTTTGTCAACTCTCCCGGTTTCCATCTCTGTTTCTTTCTCTATACTCTCTCTGTCGCTTTGAATAAAATATCACAACATATGTATGTTTAGTCGAAATTTGTAAATTTATACATGTTTGCATTCACACATATGATTTTTATGAAACATTCATACTCCAAACATAATATATTCTAACATATTAACATAGATGTCCCAAACATTTAGTGTTAGTTTAGGAACATTACGTGTTTGCACTTAAATATATTGTGTGTTAAAATTGTGCCCGAAACACATTTTGTTTATATCGGAACATATGAAAAACATATTTTTCTAAGAGTGTACCATCAATTTATAAGTGAGAGTATTGCTAAAACAAAATCCACTGGTCGAGCACTAAATGACTCCGTTTTAATAAAATTTTCATTCTGCTAACGTTGTGTTAACGAACGTTCGTCAACGAACAACAATCGATTGCTTTTTTTAATGTATAAAATAAAACAAATCCTTTGAGGAGAACAACATAGCAATCGGTAAAGAAAAGTTAGTCCAAATACAAAAATTATATTAACAGCCTATTTCTGCTATCCGAATTCTAGTCTTCGTTCGCATACAAAACGAAAAACAGCTGATTTTGGTTTCTCTAAGCGAGAATCGATTCGAAAGTCAATGCGAACGAAGATATAACGTAACCTCTAAAATTGGGTTTCTCTAACTCGATTCGTTCGCATTTGGTCGAACTGAAATGTCAAAACCACTCACTTGGTAAAGACCTTTCGTTTTGTGGAAAAAGGCATTCGTAAATAAGGAAAAACTTAATAATTGATAAATTTATTAAAGCTTTTAAAGCAAATATGTGATAAAAGTGATTTATATCGATCTATTTTTTTCCTTATAACCGCCATAGAGACCGTTTAAGAGAAAGTCTAACACGAACAAACACATAAATTTCGAATGAAACACTCATTAAAAGGATAACTGAACTGTAATTAATGCAGAAATATGGATATACAAATCCTTAAATCTCTACGCGGGCTAATTTGTTAAAAGAATTATTGAGCCAAACCAAATATTAGATGCGGGAAAAGTTTGCCAAATAAACGGCGATGCCAGATTGAATTTTATTGAAAATAATTTTTGAAATGTATGGGCCTTTTTCAGGAAATTGAAAAAATTGAGATCTGGTAATGCTAGCATTTGACAGTAACGTAAGCCTTGCGAACGAACTAAAGGAAGTTAGAGAAACCAGGGATGGAAAATACAATTTTTAAGAAAGTACAAAAAAGGTATTTTTTGAGCGGAAAGGTACTTTTTACCAAATTTCAACAAAAATTTCACTGAAAGATTATTGTCAAGAGACTGAATTTAAAAGAAAATAAAATTTTGACAAAATTTTCTATAAAAAATTTTTTTTTTTGCAAAAATTCTATATAGAAATAAAATTTTTAAAACATTTTCTACCGAAATAAAAAATCGATAATATAGAATCACATTCTTTTTTCGACTAAAACATTCTTGAAGTTCAATAAAATCCGGTTTTTGACTATGTCTTTTACAAAATCGAGATTTTCTTCCCACATGAACATGTTTGTTTTGCCATATTTGTAAAAGACTATTAGCAAATAAGGTTGATAAAGACTTTCTCAAAATATTAAAATATTTTGTCAAAGCTACACAAAAGGTACTAAATCATTCGCGGGGGTACTACGGTACTGACCGGGGTGAAAAAAGTCCTATAGTACTGCATTTTCCATCCCTGAGAGAAACCCAAATCTAGACGAAAGTGAGTGACTACCGTTCGTTCGCAATTGCTTTCGTTCGGATATCAGAAATAGGCTGTAAATATAATGCTATACATTTCATGCTGAAATAATGGTAAGATATTCTCCATAATTTTAAAATTGTTTATTTATTCCGGCAAATCTATTTCGCCTCTCTGAAATTAATGTCCTCAGTTGTAATACACTACGTGTTTTCCAATTTTCGTAACAGTTTTTATGTCAGTTCCTTTGGCGAAAAACTCACGGAAAATTACAGTGATATGCGACGATGCATCATTGTGGTCCAAGAATTGTAAGCCTAAAAATTCTACCCTTTTTTTAACAAATCAAGTAGCCATACCAACATAATAACTTTCGAGGAATGGATTTCCGCGCCAAATTGAAATGAACAAGTCTTACTATTTTTTGTCCACAATTTAATTCGGTGTGTTTGTGTGTGTGTATGTAGGCATGGTTAACCTAACATTTAGACATTTTTCCATGTCAATTACTATTCACATATTATAAGCCTATATGTACATACATATGTCCTTTAATATTTACATACATAAATATGAACACTGAAACATTACAAAAGGCAAACAAGGACATGGAATCCAGTCAGCATTGTGTTTTCATGACAGAAACATTGTGCCATCCACAGCGTATGCTTATTGTAACCACGCTTTAGGGGATACAAAAGGAAATTCTATGCCTTTATTTGTCTGGCCGGCCGGCCGTCCGTCCGTTCGCTGGTATTAAATATTTTTATTGTATATCCATTGAAACGGGCGACGTACAATTCGTCAAAAGGCTGAGCTATGCAATAAAGGAGTTTCAACCTTGTTTGTTTATTTCTCGCTATCTCTCTCTCTCTCTCTCTCTCTCTGTTTCTCTCATTCACACATACTCTGCCCTTGTGCAATGAATTTTAAATGCTATCCTGACACGATTACCATTCGATACAAGGCAATATGGATAAAGTTATGAAAGAGCGCTTGTGTGTTTCTGTGTGTGTGTGTGCACTTAATGTGATTGTAGGATAGAGTATTTGTTTTGTCAACGGCATAGTATGTGAACATTTTGCATTTGGCATGAGTGTGTCATGAACAATATGTTTGGGTGCCTAAATATGTACTTACTCACAGACGTGTGCGTAGCCATATTCATCCATTGCCACTCGTTATCTATGTGCATTGACATAAGGACGGACTAAAACATCGAGAGAAGTAGTTATTACAGCAAATACATTGTATTTAGGGGTATCTTTTCATCTTTGTATTGTTAGCACTTACGAGTAAGTGTATCCAGTGGTTTGTGATCCCTTACCACCGTACTTTACCACCTCTGTGCAACCGCATGTGAGTGAGTGTGTTGAAGAGTTTGCATGTGTGAGTGAGTGTGTGTGTGTTATATTGTATCCTTATGCCTACGTGTGGTGTAATGTCATAAATAATTTTGACATATCTCACATGGTTTCGGGCACTGGCGTCCTGTTGGTTGGCTGTTTGGCCTTCATTTCGATTGCCACTGTAATTTTTTTTTGTTTAGTAGTGAAAAACGTTTGACTTTGTGGTTGATGGGTTGACGTGGATGTTAACAAAAGAAATGCCTAATATTTTTTTTACGATTTTATATCGTAGTAATTTAGCTGGTCCCTTGTCCGGGTACATTAAGGCGGGTCGTAAACGCAATGTATTTTCCGATAATTCTTACCGAAAGTGATTTTGGTAAATAGGTAAATAGTGTGGGCAGAAGAAGAATTACATTGGGGATGTACTCAAAAAAACAGTGACCCCTTCAGTAAATAACATTTTGGATAATTTTAGAAAAATTGAGTTAATTTTAGAAAATTTAACTAAACTGTATTACAAACGCAGATGTTACGCTGATTTCTTAAAAGTAGGTAACTAATTTTCGACAAATAAAAAAAAACTTTAGTAGACACAACAATTTTTTTTCAAGTCAAGAAAACCTTCTCAAAACATAATATTTCTATGAAATCAAATAGAATAAAATTGGCTTTAGTGCCACAAAGGGTACACTTTTTGTGAGTTTGAATTGAAATGGTAGCCAGAAAATAATCAAATATATTTAATTTTATTACAATAACGTGTTCCCTCACTATTATGGATATACTCCAAACGCATGCAGATTTTGCTCACGCATCAAATTTATAATACGGGTTTTATCAAATCAAGATACGTAAAAAACTTCGATTGATTTGTGTGAAGATAATAATGCGTAGTTTAAATGAAAATGTTTTAAAATTGAATGTGCTATTTGTGAATAATCCTTGGATTTGGCATATTGCTGGACTCTAAACGGGCAACCATCTGTCACAAACAATAAAGTCCACGGGTACAGTGGGTAGTTTTCCCAAATTTAGGGTTGAAAGTATCGTCATATTCATGCACAATGGGATATTCGTATTTATGATATAGTTCATCTTAAGTATACCTTATACAAAGAGCCACATAATATTTTATTGTAGTCCAATTAAAATAAAATTAAGACTTACGGATTTAATTCTAAACATTCCTCCAATGTTGAATTGAAGCGTTTTTTCTGAGACCAAGAACGGCTAGAGTGTAACATCACTTCGTAGTGTTGTTTGGATGCCCCATGTAATGCACTACCACTGTTGTACAATCAGAGAAATTATAGAAATATTTACAAATGGTAAAAATAAATGTCTTCACATGGCACGACCCACCTTAATGTGTACTACATGTTTGTCATATGAAGATATATGAAGTAAATGTGAATACACGATTCACACGAACAAACAAATTTGTAACGTCAAGGATTCCTTATCGGGTCACGACTACCAACCAGGTTCATTAGCACCATTTCATTGTGTTTATTGTACGATCACTGGAAGGAATCCCCGAATGTCATGCGTTTTTCCAAAGATGAAGAGATGTGGCAAACTTGACTTATATACGTCAGTTTAGATCACATTGTTATTTGGACAGCTGCTTCTGGTTAGTGAGTGTCACCCACTCAAGCCGATTAAATGGGGTTGGGGAAACTGCGAATACACTTGTTGGAGGCGGCAATTTTAATGTTGTTCTTTTGTAGAACACAAATGGGGGACAAGGCAAATTTGGCGAGGGGATGACAGTCACAACACCTTTAATAGTACTATGTACTTTTGATCTTTCACCGCTTTCGAATAAGACCGTCTGTACGCCACCGATCTTCCAACACTTTGCTTATATTTTAAATGTATATTGTTTATTTGTCTATTTGTTATTGAATAAATTATTCACGAATTTTGCAGCGACCTCTTTCGCCGTTGTTTAATTTATCATTTCATTATTTTTCGAAATTCTTTTTCAAATGTGGCCCAAAGTTTAAGATGACAGTCAGAAGTCACCGCAAAGGGAAACATATCTACAAAGGCATCACTTATTCGATATTATCGCAATTAGTTTTTCAAATATTTTAATTAATCGGCTCATAAGAAAACAAGCAGAAAACAAATAATCTCCACCGTAAGTTCTTTATTAAAATCTAAAATAAATCCACCTGCTCTAATTGCGGCAAAAGTTCCGATAGCAGATCAAATGTCGTTGTCAAATTTAAAATTAATAACAAAATATTGATTGAAGCACTATGAGAACTTGTTGATTTTGCATATTTTGTTTTTGATTGTGAATAGTGAAGGTTTTTGGACTTCATATAGAAAGCACAAGGCAGAAAATAGAATAGCAAATACTTATAATGGTAATAAAATTGGAAACGATTAGACAGCTAATTGGATATATCTTAACTAAATTTAAACATTAAATTCAATCTATTTTCACTTCATAGATACAAGAACATCTATATTGAGCTAAATGCAAATTTTTGTATGAAAAATTGCCAGTACACTGTTAGAAAAATATGTTGTTCATATGTTCCGATATAAACAAAATGTGTTTCGGGAACAATTTTTAAACACAATATATTTAAGTGCAAGCATTTAATGTTCCTAAACTAACACTAAATGTTTGGGGCATGAATATTTCATAAAAATAATATGTGTGAATGTAAACATATATAAATTTACAAATTTCGAGTAGACATATATATGTATGTTGTGATATTTTATTCAAAGAGCGACAGAGAGGGAGAGAGTATAGAGAAAGAAATAGAGATGGAAACCGGGAGGGTTGACGAAAGATATCAACATAACACAGAGAGAGAATTAAAAGGGAGCAATTTCTGTGAAACCGCTTGTATGTTGTTTCGGAAAACTGTTTTATGATAAGGCCAAAAATTTAATATGCTTAAGTCTAAATATTATTTAATTTGAATGAGAATTCGGAGTAAAAAGAATCGACATTCGGAACCAAGAGAATAGACCAAGAGGAGTTGACGGACACCTTCAAGTAGAAAAGCGGACATTAAGTTCGAGTTTTGCAGCTAAAACAATTGAAAAAGTTTATTTTCTTTAAAATAAATTATTAAAGAAAAGTAAACTGCAAAACATTTCCATTTTAGAGTGATAATGCCAACTTAATACCGACCTTAAAGGTAACAAGTAAGGGAAGTCTAAAGTCGGGCGGGGCCGACTATATTATACCCTGCACTAGATCTAAATTTTCGATACCCTATCACGTCCATCAACTGTGTTGGGGCCTTTATATTAAGGTTTGTCCCAAACACAATTTTAGTAAAAAAAATATGGGAAACATTTAAATCTGAAGCAATTTTAAGGAAACTTCGCAAAAGTTTATTTATGATTCATCGCTCGATATGTATGTATTAGAAGTTTAGGAAAATTAGAGTCTTTTTTACAACTTTTCGACTAAGCAGTGGCGATTTAACAAGGAAAATGTTGGTATTTTGACCATTTTTGTCGAAATCAGAAAAACATATATATGGAAGCTATATCTAAATCTGAGCCGATTTCAATCAAATTTGGCACACTATATTACTAATTGTACTCCTTGTGCAAAATTTCAAGCTAATCGGGATAAAACTCTGGCTTCTGTGTCCATATAAGTGCATATCGGGCGAAAGATATATATATGGGAGCTATATCTAAATCTGAATCGATTTCAACCAAATTTGGCATGCATAGCTACAATGCTAGATCTACTCCCTGTGCAAAATTTCAACCAAATTGGGCCAAAACTCTGGCTTTTAGGACCATATTAGTCCATATCGGGCGAAAGATATATATGGGAGCTACATCTAAATCTGAACCGATTTCCATCAAATTTTGCACACTTGTCTATACTACTAATTGTACTCCTAGTGCAAAATTTCAACCAAATTCGGCCAAAAATCTGGCTTCTGGGGCCATATAAGTCCATATCGGGCGAAAGATATATATGGGAGCTACATCTAAATCTGAACCGATTTCAATCAAATTTTGTACACTTGACTATACGACTAAGTGTTATGTTTGTACAAAATGTCAAGCAAATCGGTATAAAACTCTGGCTGCTGGGACCATATTAGTGCATATCGGGCGAAATATATATATGGGAGCTATATCTAAATCTGAACCGATTTCTTCCAAAATCAATAGGGTTCTATTCTGTGCCAAATTTGAAGGCGATTGGACTTAAATTGCGACCTAGACTTTGATCACAAAAATGTGTTCACAGACAGACGGACGGACGGACGGACAGACGGACATGGTTATATCGACTCAGGGACCCACCCTGAGCATTATTGCCAAAGAGACCATGTGTCTATCTCGTCTCCTTCTGGGTGTTACAAACATATGCACTAACTTATAATACCCTGTTGCATGGGCTCCTGGGCGCTGCAAACTATGCTATATAAATGTAACTTATAACGATAATTGTCTACGGGTGACTATAACAGCTACGTAGCCCAGTGGATAGTGTGTCGGCTTACAAACTGTATGGTCCTCGGTTCGATTCTCCGTCCAGGCGAAAGGTAAAATTTAAAAAATTGAATAATTTCTTCAACATTATTTGTATTACACAAAAAGGTGCCAAGAACTAAAACATTTCGTGGAAGTGAAACTTCCTTTCGTAGAAGTGAAGTGAACTAAACTGAATTCTAGTTCAATTACTACTCCGTACTATAGCTATGGTTTGTAGAACAGATTAAAAATTAACTAAATATTACTGCATAGACTGCCTGTAACACCCCGCTCGTGAACAATAACGTGTTACGACGCGATTGTTAGAAAAATGCAGTATTTAGTTTAAGGTTATTTTTATCAAGTGTACCAAAGAAATATTTTTACTTAATAGTGCAGAAAACTTTTTGTCACAAAAATGGATCAAATTACCTATATAGACTATAGGCGCAACCAAGAATTTGCTGTGGGGGGCTAAGACATCACGTGGAAAGGTTTTGTTAAAGCATTATATGTTTAGGATTATTTCTTTTAAATATTTTGCAAAAAATAGGCAACTGTTGTATGTTGGTCATGAGCTTATATTTGTTGGATTAGCTTCGGTTCGGCAAATCAATATAGTTTCTCAGTTAGGATTTTTTTCCCGGACGTTTTCTATTTCCTTTCAAAATGTCTTGGCTCCCGGGATCCCACTCAAAGAGAAACTTCCTTTGATGTGGTATCACTTTTAGATATTGGAAAAATGAAAAATTGCTTAAGAAGTACGTTCTTGGGTGCTATGTGGAAACCCAACCATGTATTTTATTTTAAAATCATACATCAGCTATAAAGCCACACTAAAAGAGTCTACATGTCAATAAATTAACCAAGCCGAAATATTTTGTAATAGAAATATTACAATGCTTAGGGACAGACTCATCCTATATAGGATTTTCTTGCATTTCAAAGTGCACTATGTTAACAATTAAAAAAAGAAATAATAGTTTTTTATATTGAAAAAGTTAAGAAAGTAGTGAAGACATGAAAATTAGTTTTATAGAATTATACGTATTCTGTTGTTAATATTACGCAAAAAAAAAAACTACGAAATTATGTAAAATTTTCCAAACACGGAATTCATAAATTGTATGAAAAAAGTTCATAAAACAAAATAAAACAGGTTTTCATTGGCTACGAATGTATACATAATATTAATGAAATTTGTAATATTATAAATGAAGTATACATAATTTTCGACATTGAAAAATATGTATTTTTACATAATATATATTAAAAATGTCATGCATTAAATATAGCTCTTCTTCCCTAATTCTTAATTGGTCAAAATGAATGAACCCATTTATTAAAAACCGCATTAAAGTCCTGCGAGTAAAAAACATTTTATAATATTTTTTATTACTTATAAACAGGGCTGTGGAGTCGAGCCAATTTTGCTCGACTCCGACTTTCACATTAGATGCCAATTGAACTCTATATTTCAAATTTAGGGCAACGTTTAATAAATAAAATAATGATATAAATAACCATCATAATATGAGAAGATACCAACAGTATATGTATTTGTGGATCAAAATTATTGATACTATCTCAAATCCTTTAAATTTGTTGCGAGCTATATAAAGGTTTATATTCCCATATGCATGAATTTGAATCTGAATCTGAATCGATTTAGACAAAATTGTATATACTTCTACAAAATCTATGTACTTAAAATTTACATCTAACGTTATGGGACGTAACACAATTTTAACAAAAAATAAAAATGCAAGGAAAGTCTAAAGTCGGGCGGGCCGATTATAATATACTCTGCACAACTTTGTATTTAGGTCTACATTTTGATAAAATCTCAAATCAGGCTTCTACAAAATCTCGGGCAATATTTGGGAAATATTTATAATTGTTTAGATAATTTCGCAAAAATGCATTTATGATTCATTCATTAAAAAATTTGAAAATTTGAGTCATTTCTACAAGTTTTCGACTTAGCAGTGAGTATCAGTGAGCATAAAATTTTGGAAAAAATTTTGTCTAGTAAATAAAATTTTGCAAAATTTTATATAGAAATAAAATTTTCTACAGAAACAAAATGTTGACTAAATTTTCTATAGAAATAAAATTTTGGCAAAATTTTGTATAGAAATCAAATTGACCAAATATATAGAAATAAAATTTTTATAGAAATAAAATTTGGCAAAATTTTTTTTAGAAATAAAAGTTTGAAAAAATTAACAATAGAAATACAGTTAAAAAAAATTGTGTAGCAAACCAAATTTTGCTAAATTTTCTATAGAAATAAAATTTGCAAAATATTCTATAGAAACAAAATTTTGACTACATTTTCTATAGAAATACAATTTTGACTAAATTTTATATAAAAAAATATTTCTATAGTAATAAAATTTTGAATACATTTGTTATAGCAGTGAGTACCAGTGAGCATCAGTAAAAAAAATCATTAAAAAAAATTTGACAATTTTTTCTTATAGAAATAAAATTTTGAAAAAAATTATCAATAACAAGTATATACAGCACTAAGTTCGGCCGGGCCGAATCTTAAATACCCACCACCATGAACCAAATATTAGGGTTTCCTTTGAAATTTCAGGAGGGATTGAGGACTTGAGGACACTTCCCGAAGATAAATTTAAAGATTTCACCTATGAGGACTATATCAGATTCTGGATTTATAAGAACCATTTTTGTTTGAGTTTTAGAGGAATCATTAACATCTCTTGTAAGTGTGCAAGAAAATTATAAAATAACGTCTTGCTTTGAAATCTTAAATCTGTAGATTTTCACCCGAGAAGTATCTGAAATCGTAAAATTTTACATTGAGTTTCAAGCAATTTTCATGATCAGTGGGCCTTCTATACCCTCAAGAAATGAAGTCGGTCTATATGGAGGCATTACCAAAAGGACCGATAAAAACTTAATCCGATACACGTTTTTGGGAGCCTAAAATAATATTTACAATTTCAGGCAAATCGCATAAAAACTACGGATTCTAGAAACCCAAGAAGTAAAATCGTGATATCGGTCTATATGGGGGCTATACCAAAACATGGACCGATACTCACCATTTTTGGCACAGCCCTTTATGGTCCTCAAATACCTATAAATTTCCAATTTCACACAAATTGTATTTAAACTACGTTCTATAAGCCCAAGACCCCAAATCGGGAGGTCGTTTTATATGGGGACCACACCAAAACATGGACCGATACTCACAATTTTTGGCACACGTATTTGTGGTCCTACAATACCTCTAGAGTTCCAATTTCAGGTAAATTGAATAAAAACTGCGGTTTCTATAGGCCCAAGAAGTAAAATCGGGAGATCGGTCTATATGGGGGCTATACCAAAATATGGACCGATACTCACCATTTTCGGCACACCTCTTTATGGTCCTAAAATACCACTAGATTTCCAATTTCAGGCAAATAGGATAAAAACTTCCGATTCTAGAAGCCCAAGAATTAAAATCGGGAAATCGGTCTATATGGGGGCTATACCAAATATGGACCGATACTTACCATTTTCGGCACACCTCTTTATGATCCTAAAATACCTCTAGATTTCCAATTTCAGACAAATTGGATAAAAACTACGGTTTCTATAAGCCCAAGACCCCAAATCGGGAGGTCCTTTTATATGGGGACCATACCAAAACATCGACCGATACTCACAATTTTTGGGATACGTATTTGTGGTCCTACAATACTTCTAGATTTCCAATTTCAGATAAATTGAATAAAAACTGCGGTTTCTATAAGCCCAAGAAGTAAAATCGGGAGATCGGTCTATATGGGGGCTATACCAAAACATGGACCGATACTCACCATTTTTGGCACACCCCTTTATGGTCATAAAATACCTCTACATTTCTAATTTCAGGCAAATTGGATAAAAACTACGATTTCTATAAGCCCAAGACCCCAAATCGGGAGGTCGGTTTATATGGGGACTATATCAAAACCTGGACCGATATAGCCCATCTTCGAACTTGACCTGCCTGCAGACAAAAGACGAGTTTGTGCAAAATTTCAGCGCGATTGCTTCATTATTGAAGACTGTAGCGTGATTACAACAGACAGACAGACAGACAGACAGACAGACAGACGGACATCGTTATATCGTCTTAGAATTTCTCCCTGATCAAGAATATATATACTTTATATAGTCGGAAATCGATATTTCGATGCGTTACAAACGGAATGACAAACTTATTATACCCCCGTCACCATTCTATGGTGGTGGGTATAAAAATACAATTTTAGAAAAATTTTTGTGTAGTACATAAAATTCTGCAAAATATTCTACAGAAACAAAATTTTTACTAAATTTTCTATAGAAATAAAATTTTGACTTAAATTTTTATAGAAGAAAAATTATCAGTAGAAATAAAATTTTGAAAAAATTTTTGTGTAACAAACAAAATTTTCAAAATTTTCTATAGAAATACAATTTTGCCAAATATTCTATAGAAACAAAATTTTAACTCAATTTTCTATAGAAATAAAACTTTGACTAAATTTTCTATAGAAAAAATTATTTCTATAGTAATAAAATTTTGAATAAATTTTTCATAGAAATAAAATTTTGAGAAAATTTGCTATAGAAATAAAATTTTGACAACACTTTTTATAGACATAACATTTTGACAAAATTTTCTATAAAAAACAACTTTGCAAAAATTTTCTGTCAATATTCCACATATGTATATGGCCTTAAAATAAAATTTAAAAAAAAACTAATTTCGATTGTTCGAAATATTTCAAATAAATTGATATGGGCATTAAAATGGATCGATCCAGCCCATCCGCTAGTCTAAAATTCTAGGAAACATAAAAATATAGCCGTAATAGGAAGTTGATTTTCATTTACAATCATGCTGTACATTGATCGAATGAATAACGCAATGGAAACTAATTTGCGTAAAAACTTGCTTAGTTACAAAAATATGAAGTGTTTTAAAAAATTTGGTTTAGCCGGAGTCGGAGTCGAGCAAAATTTTTACGACTCCGACTCCGACTCCAGCAAAATCTTCAGACTCCGACTCCAAGACTCCGACTCCGGCTCCACAGCCCTGCTTATAAATATGAGCACCAATGCTTCCAGTTAATTAATAAAATTGTTTCATTTCGTCAAACTTTTTCAGTAATAAATAATCTTCGAATCGCGACGGCGACTCAAACTGAACTGAAAAAAACTAAACACAGCAAAGCCACGTGTTGCCTTCAAAAACGTTGTGTTTGGTTTTTGGCTTGTATTGTATACATAAGAGAGTAACTCTATGTTGTGGCTCTCTCATGCTAAGAGAAAACCAGTATTTTTGGATATATTATGTAAAGTTTCATTAATTTTATGGAAGAATCCATGCGCATTATTACAAATTGCTTAATTTAATAACGAATAAAACAAAATACATCTATTTCATGAAATTTTATTTTTTTTGTGTGTATATGTAAAACATTTTTGCAGTAAGTTTAATTCTTAGGAATTTATTTTTGTCAGAGTTTGCATGATTTGGGGATGAAAACAAATCATTCTCCCATATTTTATTTAATAACAAATTCGTTACTAACACAAAATGTCTTAATTACTATCATAATAAATGTTTGTGAAAACACGAAATGTTTCGTAAAATTAATGAATCTTTTCGTCATTGTCTTGATTAAAATATTTCGTTATATCAATGAGCAAATATCGTTGTCTCATATAGGAATTATTTTAATAGAGGAATTTCTTTTCCTCGAAGATAAGGACATTTTCAAAGTTGAACAATGACTATTTTCGAAGTTCGTAGAAATTCGAGGTAATTTGAAGATGGCGTGAAATTCTTTAACACAACATTCCCAACTAGGAAAATGAACGATTCTTTATATATGCTAAGATCTCAAGCAACAAGATCAATGCTAATACCAAGTGATGGCCATAAATTAAGACTTGCACCTTGCACAACAAACGAAATGTTTCCCTCTTGCTGCACATTTCCGAATATATGTGGACCATAAAGTTTTTGTTGCCACAATAAATAATACCATGATAGTTTGTGCGATATATGGCATACTTCACCGAATCGGTAGACTGTCGATATGTAGAATCTTCCAAAGGTATCCACACATGCCTCTTGCCCAATGTCCAATGTGGCCAAAAAATGTTTGTATCCCACTGAGTTTGGGCAGTGATAAAAATCTTATGGTTTTATTGGATCCATAAAATTGACAAGATGTTTGAGAAAATATTTTGGGAATAAAATTCCACGTTAAACTAAGGTGAGAAACGACTATGAATTCTTCATGCTTTTGATGTGATGGATGTTTTGAGAGTATGATGATGAAAATGTTGACTTCCAGAGATTCCATGTCATTTGAGGCAACATTTCAATTACTACCACAAACATTTGCCTGCAACTACTAAGGTTCGAATGATATCTTTCTTTTTGTTTTTTGTCTGACCATCCATATTGCTACCGAATTTGGGTATTATTGTGAAAAAAAGAAAACACGATATCTGTCTTTAAGAAGCGAGACGAACAAAAACAATAAAAAGTACAAATTCAGCATGAAAATCCATATCATGACTATGGCATCTGACTGTCAATTTTGCTTTGGGACAAAATCAATTGATCGATCGATCGATCTCCAAATGTATGGACGGATGGGTGGATGGTACGATGGTTCTTGGGTTGTACGTACCGTATAGATGGATGAATGAATCTCTCTCTCTGTTCAACCCAATAATGTTACCGTATAGATACTCACTGGCCCATTTGGATTGAGCGATCAATAATGACTGGCGATGGATTTCAGCCTAAGACCATGACACTAGCGATAACCATTGTCGAATACGGTGATGACAATTGTCAAATATGACCAAGATTAAATCACTTGTAAAAATTTGAAAATATTTATGATTTGTCATCCAGAGCTACGTTAATAAAAATAACAACATTTTCAATATAAAAAAAATGGGGGAAAATAATAAAAAAACGTACAATTCAATTCCAAAAACAAAAACCCCAAATAGACTCCCTCCCCATATCTCAACATTTTGAATCGTATAGTAAACACCGTGAGAATGCCATGGGCATTGTGAATGGGCGAATACCTTTATGGCTTTTAGGATTGACAATTTATGAAAAACGAAATTTTTGGGCCACCTTTTTTTGTGGTGTACTTTTAATCTCATAAAGTTTTTATGTGTGCAAAAATCTCTTAAGTGACTTGAAAATAAATATTGTCGAGTGGATATTAACCAAAAACCCAATAGATATGCTTGCATGTTTATACCCTGGGAATTGGAATAATAATTTATTTTAATTGCTTTAAGTAACACTAGGCAACATATTGAAAAAAAATATGAATCAACAAGAGTATACATATGAATGGAAAGGATACTAAACGAAGTTTTTTTTTATAAATCTCTTCGAAAGAATCGAGATTAGATTTCAAATGATGTAGATGTAGATTTAAAAACACATCGCTAGGGTTTTCGGTTTATCTGAAAATCCCAATTAAAAAATAACGTTTTTCCGGTCGGTTTTGGACACCTTGGAATGTAGTCATACCATACACACAGCAATACGGAGTACTTGAAACTGAGGCCTATTTTGAGGCAAAACCGAAGGAGTACTACCTAAATGGTATCAACAAATTGGAAGGTCGTTATAATCATTGTATCGCTCTTGAAGGGAACTATGTTGAATAATAAAAACGATTTTGAAAAAAAAAATGTGTTTTTCTTTGTTAGACCGGGGACTTATGAGCCAATCTGTTAGAAAGGGGTCGGTGGCGATATGGTGTTAGCTGGCTCAAATTTCTGTAGTGAATTTAGCACATCCATTAAAAAATACACAGCAAACGGCTGTTCGACGAGAGTCGATTTACAGGGTTACTGATACGTAATGTAACAAAGTAAATCGCTATATTTACTTAATTTTTAAAATTGTATTGCTCAAAACCAAAGAATACCGGAAATAACAACAAATTTTAAAATCATTTAAGATTTGTCCGAATTATGGCCTTCAAACGGCCGACAAAGGCATCACACGCTGTACGAAAGTGGCCTTATTTTAACCCATTCCCGGCTACTTAAGATATACTAGTCTAGACGGTCTGATTTTGTAAAAATTCTAGTTAAAATTTTTTAACTTCAAACGTTTTCGGTATTAGGCTGATTATCGAAGACAATACTTCGGTTGAGCTCTATAAATAAAGGGCTAAAGCAGGGTATCTAAGGTTAAGCTAAGTACAGTGTCAACCCAATATAATTCGAACGGGGTTTCACGTTACGGCGAAACCACTTAGAGAAGCTTTGAGATAATCAGAAATGTCACCAGCCTTACTGACAAAAAACGCTGAAAAACTTTTTGGTGTTCGGTCGGAACTTGGATTGAACTCAAGACCCATAATAACCATTGCGCCATGGTGGCTTCCATAATGGAGGGTAGTGGCTTTCAAACCCAAATCATCATCATCATCAAAGATCATCTGAAAACGAAACATTTCTAAAATTCTTGTTAATGTCCTGAGAATCATCACTGTAAAATGGTCTGTATTATGCGTCTTGAGTTCGATCCTAAACTCTCACCGATAGCTTTCGGAACTCCATTCTCACAAAAACTTCTATAAAATCAATAAGCCTTTATTGATTTGAGACAAGTTTATGTTTCTGGGGGACAAATCGTATCCCTATGTATCCCTTTCAACATTGTCCATTGAAAATTTTCTAAAGGTTTTTAACATCCAGCGTCATATACTCCCACCTAACACCGCGAGTTAATGAGGTGTGTGGAGTTAACAGTCAGTCAACCAACCAGTGACTGATTGCTCAAGCACCAGACAGCGCCCACAGTGATGTGGAATAGCTCACCATTGATTTATGCGACCAAGCGAAACATGTTAATTATCGCACAGTGGATTTTTATGCTAAATTAAGTAAGAAAGAAAGAGAAAAACAACAACTACACAACACAATAGCAGCAAATGCATTGGGCGCTTTTGCGTGTCGGTGTTTAATTTGTGTTTATTTTTATTGTTGTTATTGCTTTTGTTCTTGTTGTCGGACATTAATTATGAATTGGATTGAATTGTATTTGTTCGCCAAATGTCAATATTTAAACGCGTTCGCTGTATTTCGACAATATTTTTTTTTGTTGCAATTTTTTTTTAATTGTGTTCTTTACTATTGAAAATTATGTGTGAACATGGGTCTGGAACGATAAGCAAGATTTAATTCTGCTATTGTAGGAGTTGGATGTTGTAATGATTAAAGTTTTCAAATTCACTTCAAAGAAAGTCCTGACGTTTTGCAGCAAATTTAAATTAGAATACGAACCTTTTTACCATTTGCGAAAATCAATTCACAACAAGCTTTGTTATGAATTACTTTGTTGGTTCTTATAAATTGATAGTTTTGCGAGTTTTTTGCCGTCATAAAATTTTTCTATAAATTTAAAAAAAGTAAACACTCATGAGTCGAGTAGAGTGATTAAATTATTACCCCCATCGAGAAATACTTTAAGAGGCTATTAGTTTCATAAAATATACAATTTCAAATTAGTATCAAACAACCACAGTAAAAATCAACTAAATTTTTATAGCCGATTTACCTTTATTTTAGTTCATGAAAAGTAGTTGATTTTAGTTAAATTTTGCCAAATATCAGAAAATTTTTCTTATTTTAATTATTTTTTGCTTACGTCAACTAAAAACTTCATTCAAATTAAGTACAAAATTTTACTACATTTGAAAATAGTTTATATTTTCCTATAATGGTTGAAATTTATATAAATTGCGTTCATAAGTTTCTGAAATTAGTAAATTTTCCTTAAATTATATCTGTCATGAACTTCATATAGCACTAACGACATTTTAACAATTTTTAACTCTCATTTTTCATTCAATATCTGTAATTTTCTAAAACAACAGTGAACAAATTATTATTATTTATAATTTCTTAAATTTCACAAATTTTAAACTTTTAGTCAAAATGTTCACTTTTTTCTGTGTACAATTTAGTGTATTTCAAAAGTATTTTTATTTTAGTTTAGATTAATTTCACTCAATTCATTTAATAATTTTTATTTATTTGGATTATTCCAATATAGTTTAATTTTTTGATATTATTTAAATCAACTCCCAGTTGTTCGAATTTAATATTCATAATATAATATTAAATTAATTTGTTATTATTAAAGTGACTTGAAGGTAAAATATTTGATACGGGGCAAATCAATAACACCGCCTAGCAGTGAGTTTCAAAAAAATAAGAATCATTGGCAACACTTGCACATTGCCAACGAATAAGATTTTAATTTTGCGGCTCGCCACTATCTTTCGCGAATTTAATTCTTGAAAACCAGGGATCCGGAGCGGTCCATTTTTTCGCTCCGCTCCGCTCCGGAGAAAAAAAACCGCTCCGCTCCGAGAAAAAAAAATCGCTCCGCTCCTCTTCGAGAAAATTATAGTACAAACATTGTATTATTTGTTCAATTGAGTTTTATTTTATTTAGAAAATTCGGGCGCTACATATATGGGAGCTATAGCTAAATCTGAACCGATTTCGATGGTTTTTTGCACATATAGTTAGTGCTATAGAAGATTACATTTAGCCAACTTTGAGTAAGATCGGTTAATAAATAAGGGTTTTATGACTTAATTTGGCAAAATCGGGCGATACATATATATGGGACCTATATCTAAATCTGAACCGATTTCGATGAAATTTTCAGACTTAAAGGGTGATACAGAAGATTATTTTGTGCTAAATTTGACAACGATCGGTTAGTAAAAAAGTGCAACGTGGCCCCATTTGTCGAAATCGGGCAATACATATATATGGGAGCTATATCTAAATTTGATCCGATTTCTTCCAAATTCAATAGCGTTCGTCCTTGTGCCCAAAAAAACTCCCTGTACCAAACTTCATCAAAATCGGTTAATAATTGCGACCGGAATCCTGTGAACAACAAATACATGGGCAGACGGACGGATGCACGGACGGACACCAAGCGCTAGATCGACTCAAGAGGTGATTCTGAGTCGATCGGTATATATTTTATGGGGTCTAAAATCAATATTTCTGGTAGGCACATTTTTTGGCTGATCAAACTTATTATACCCTAACCACTATGTGGTTTAGGGTATAATGACTTTAGAACAATGTGTTGAAACATTTTATTAATTTTGAAGATTTTTTTCAGAAATATTAAATCTATTTTGACTTCATTAAAACGAAATTCATTCATTCATGTTAGGATACACATTTTTATGTCGAATCACTTAGCTATAAGGACAAACAGACTTCATTGAAAAGTTTAGAGACTTTTAGACAAGGAAAAAACTTTATTTCAGAGAAATACGTCTTCTATTCTAAGCAAAATTCGTATTCGTATCTTAAGCATGTGAAATATTTGGCCTCCCTACAATATTCTTTGCGGTGCACCATCTACTATTTAATATGTGATAGAAACCAAATTTATGAAAATGGACCAAAATGGACCAAATTCTGTTTGGTCCGACCATCGGACCAAAATGGACCAAATTCTGTTTGGTCCGACCATCGGACCAAAACGGCAACGCTGATTGGAATTGAAAGTCTATACACAGAGTAGAAGTAACTACTCTCCGAAAGTTTTTTTTGTTTTGCAACAGACGTAGAGAAGAGGTTTTGTTATATTTGTAATGTGTGTGTGTATGTTTATGTTTGCAACAACCTCCATCGAAATCAGTCCGTGGTATACCTACGAATATTCTTACTCAGATCTAGTGTTACCTAATTTCGCTTTTTTCCCTTTATTGTAAAAATACATTTTCGAACAGCGTTTTTAAGAAATGTTCGTTCTCAAAAAAAGTAGATAACATGCAATAATACAAATCAAGTCATTATTTTTCAATGTGAGAAAAAAATTAAAATAAATGTATATGCGCACATTTTTCAACCAAAATTGAAACTATCCATAATTTTAATTAAATTTTCGAGAACTAATATCAGAAATAAGAGAATGCTAGGATATAGTACAATAGTAAAGCAAATATGAATGTCCTTACACTGAAAAAAAAAGAATTTTTCTTAATTATTAAAGTCACGTTGACCTTACCTCAAAAATTTTATCTTTCATGTTATGATACACATTTTTAAGTAAAATCACTTAATTATAAGGACATTACAACTTCATTCAAAAGTTTATTGTCTTTTGGACAAGGAAAAAACTTTATTTTAGAGAAATGCGTCTTCCATGTTAAGCAAAATTTGCATTCTTATTCTAAGGACATGAAATCTTTGACTTCACGACAATATTTTTTTCAGTGTAGAAAACTAAAAATTAAATATAAATAAGATCGTTTAATTGCATTTATTTGACGTTCATTACAAACAACTTTGTAGTAATACGGGATGAAATTGATCGAAAGTACTGTTGTTACTTTTACAACACATACTACAGATATATTTTGACATTTGCCGTTTTTGAAAACAATTACTAAAAAAAAAGTTGTGTTTTCCCCAATGTACGTACGTACAAAAATACATATCGTACATTTTAAGCGTTTACTCACTCTACGCTAAGTACTAGCTATATTTGAAGTTACCTAAACAGTGTAATTTCAAAGTTACACATTTCATTCAAGTAATATTTTATTCGGAGCGGAGCGGTTTTTCATTTGGAAACCGTTCCGCTCCCGCTCCGCTCCGGATTTTAGAAATGCCGCTCCCGCTCCGGCAAAAAAAGGGCTTGCTCCGCTCCGCTCCGGATCCCTGTTGAAAACAATTGTGAAGGCACATCTATCGGATGAGGGGATCAAAATTTGCAGAAAAGAGTCATTGAACAATTAAATACAAAAATATGGCACTTGGTAGGACAATAAAAAAGTATTTTCATATAAAAAAAAAAAAAACATGGAAACTTTGCTAAACTAAATAATGGTACAAAGATAATCGTATCACGATTTTAGTAGTTATTGTGGTAATAAATGTCAGAGAGGGAGAGAGAGACAGCATTTCAATTCGTCCCAAAAAATTCGTAAAAAAATCGTCAAAACACAATGAACCGAAAACAATGATTTAGGAGTAAAATAAAAGTTTTATCAAAACATAAGAAAAGGCTGTAATTCGTGAATAATACCTTTTATATCTCTAATTCAGTCATCTAGCTTCCATTGTTTTTTTTTTTAACGTAGATTACTTTTTAAGATATGACTAGAAACAATATTTGTGAATAAATATCGGTAATGAATATACTGACTTCATAATTAATTAGCGTTAACTAGTTTTGTTGACAAAAGAGTACCTTGTAAAGTTGAAGTTTCAAAGGAATTCCCAATTTTTGTTTTATTTATATTGATTGCTTCGAAATTTCTTTCTACATTGGAGACGAATGTGGCTGAGAGCAAGCTAGACACATATGTTCATAGTATTGATATTAAAAAATGCTTGTTTACTTCGCTTCCAATTACACTAAATTAAATTTTATTATGTATATAGAATTTATGTTTAAATGAATTCACTAGAATTAAATTGGCAATAACTTTCAACTTAACCAGATGGAAATAAATTAAACGAATTCAATGAATACACGCAAAGAAAAAAAAAACGTTTGGAAAACGTGAACCGAAAACGTTATTCTTTTGTTAGAGTTTTTTGAATTGCTTCGAAAAGTATACACTTTTATCACCAAAAAAATTCGTTTGTTACAAAATTTTTATTTTTTCAATAAAAAAAGTTATTTTTGAACCAACCACACAGTCCATTTCGCTTATATCAAACACTGTTCTTTTCTAAATTTAGGTCTTTAATAAGACACATTTTGCAGTTCATAGTAAAAATTTAATATAGTAGAATGTAATGTTGAAAATTTTTTCGGAATCTTCCGATCATATCTGGAATATAAGTAAAAAAAAACTTTAGTCGAAGCAGGGATCGAACCCACGACCCTTGGCATGCAAGTCAGACGTAGCAACCACTGCTCCACGGTGCCCAACTAAATGTATTTTTCTGTTAAATAAACTTTGTTTAATCGGCTCGTGGGCGCCGCAAGCTATGCTATATAAATATAACTTAGTTATATGGGTAATTGTCTATTGATGACAATAACGGCTACATGGCTCAGTGGATAGTGTGTTGGCTTACAAATTGCATGGTCCGCGGTTCGATTCTGCGTCCAGGCGATAGGTAAAAAAGAATTTTAAAAATTTATGAAATCGTATAATTTCTAAGAAATGCTAAGAACTAAAAAACTTCGTGGAAGTGAGAAAGATGTGAGGGAAAATGCAATTAGCCAGAAAAAAAATTTTTGAGTTAGTCTTTACGAAATGGTTTTTAGATCCTGGAAAAAAATAAACGTTTATCACAAAAAAATATACTTTTCTTCCAAATACACTTCCTTTCAACGAAAAGCAAATGAGAAACGAACTTTGTTTGTCTAAAATTTCGTTTGGGAGGAAAGAATTATTTTTTGCGTGTAGTTAAATAAACTTTTTCAATTTTCTTTATATTGCATTGAAGTTTCGGAGAAAACATTTTCTTTTTAAATTCATATACTCTTCGGTATTTGGAAGCATTTTGCCCATGTCCATCCATTGATTTGTTGCGACCGCATAAATGAATCTCTGCCTTCGAAGAGGATGTATTTTATTTTGTTGATATTTATTCCATTCATTTAATCACCTCATCTTCCTTCATTATTTATTTATCGAGGTCTTTGTTTTAGTTCGACATTTCTTCTTGGTCTGACTGACGTCTACTTTTTTTGACTGAGGAGTTTTGCATAAAACGATTTCTCATTTGAATAGACAAAATATTTAAGAGATGGAAAAAAATTTGAATCTTTTTTTTGGTTTTAAAAATGGCCGTTATCAAACAGAAGCCGCTACAAATTGTGAGCCAAACAAAGATTTATGGTTTTTTATGTAAAATTCGAGTTTTAGAATTGATTTCAAATTTAGTAGGATTTTGGTGTTGTAGTTGTTCGTATTCTTTATTTTTGGTTTAGATTGTTTCGTTTGTTTTGTTTGCTCAAAAGTTTCATAATGAAAAATTTTGATGACGCTGCTGCGACAGCAGACGACGCTGACGCCGAACGAGGACAGCGTTGAACAATGATTTATGATTATAACATTTATTTTCAAAAATTTGCTTAATTTATGAAAAGTGTTTTTTTCATTTTTTTTACATTTTGCTTACCGTTGTACGATTAAAGCTTGTCTACATAAACGCAAATAAAAGATAAGAATCTATTAAGCATATGCGGGCCGGGTGGGTTTGAATGAAAATGCAAAATAGTCTATTAAAGTTTTAAAATTTGACAAATTTATCATAACGGAAATGGTGAGCTTTTATCAATCAAGCAAAATCAACTAAAATCATTTTCATCTTTATATTTCTCAACGAAATTTGCCGTTGTCGTAACCGTTTTTTCGTTTTCTGTTAAGGCTGGTAATAACTTCGCATTATCGTGCTAAAATAGCCAGTTCTCACGGCTACTTTCCTTTAATAATTCATTTTAAAGAGAATAGTCTTTTTCAATTTGTGATGTTAGCTATCGCCAGTAATAACAAAAATTAAGCAAATAAGTTATATTTTTATTGTGCTTTTAGAGAATTGTTTTCGAGGCTAAACTCGAACTTAATACCACCCATCTTTAAACATAACATTTTCGCCTATGAAAATGTTGTTATCAATATTCTATAGGTATTAAGTATTAAGTCATTGGTCTAACACCCCAGAATTTCACGAGATCTTAGCGATTGAGTTAGTTAATAACAGCTTGCATCTTCATACAAAATTGATACTTTTACTGTAAATAGGATGAGATTGCCTTTTAGGGGTGGAGTATGATGTTGATACCAAATCAATCATATAATAATAAAAGAAATAAATAATTAATATGTTAGCCTGATATCAATGCAATGACGTCCAAATTATTATTTTTGCATATTATTATAATTTTATAGGAGCTTGATGGATAAGAAGATGAAGGAATTGGTATTATTAAGTTCTTGAGAAGAAAATACCAATAACTTAAAAATACCAATTTATTCATATTTATGTAATAAAAGTGTATAATTATTTATGGATTATTAAGCAATTATGTCCTTTGATTGATTTTTTAAGCCTAAAAATTTATTTAAGCTACTATTTATTGTTATGTATAAATAATAACAATATTTGCAGTAATCCATTTATAAAAATGTCCGAAAGACATACAAGTCATTGTTACACACCACCCACCACATTAATATTGGAGGTAAATTAGCCAGTCACATCATAAGAAGTAATGTGGTTGAGGTAAGAAATTTTAATATTATGAAAATTTTAATTTTTATCTAATATGTTTTTATTAGACAAACACATCGACATTAAAGTAGAAGAAATTAAATTGAGTTATAAATTGATTTTAGTTTTAATATAATTTAATAATTTAAATACTCCACGCAATTTGTGACTACCACACTTTGAAAGGTACATCGAAAAATGGAGCGAAATAAAACATAAAATCTCCAAAAAATTTGTAAAATTAGAGGCTGTAACCTTTGAACAACACATAGATAAACGGACAATGCCAGATCGTCATAATCTTGAACAAGAATGCCTAGACATTGTGTGATAGACGGCAGAGAAAATTTCCATTGATAAATTTGTATGTATGTATACCCATGAGATTTTATGAACTAAATAGGTAAAGTGTAAACTAGAAGAATATTTTCGAACAATTTCCAAATATACACAAAACAAAAAAAGAAATAATTCTTTCCTCCCAAAAGAAATTTTAGACAAACACCCATTGATTGTCATTTGTTTTTTCGCTGTAAGGAAGTTTGTTTAGAAGAAAAGTACATACTTTTTGTTATTCTTTTACAGGATTTTTTTATTGCATCCTTCTCACTTCCACGAGGCTTTTTAGTTCTTAGCACCTTTTTCTCTCATAAGAAGAAAGTATTCGATTTTATATATGTTATTTTTTCTTTAAATTTTACCTTTCCCTGGACGGTAAATAGAACTGAGGACAATAGAGTTTGTAAGCTAACACACTACCCACTGGGTTACGTAGCTGACAATCGCTATAGCCATCAACGCACAAGCAACGCACAAGCAACGCATACAGTCAACCAGTTATATTTGTAGAACATATTTTTGGGCGCCCAATGTCCGATGTAAAGAAACTTTATTTAACAGAAACATACCCTGTAGTTGGCCACATTTTTAAAAATACAACTTTTGGAAACGGATATAATGCAATATAAGATTTCGAAAAGATGTTCGGAATTACTTGTATATACTACTAAACCATATTAAATTTTTACTATGAAACTTGAAAATGTGTTGTATGAACGACTTAAAGTCATAAAAGAACAGTGCTTGATACAAACGAAATTAAATGTGATTTTGGAAAAAATGTGTTTTTATTACAAAATTAAAAAAATTTGTACATTTTTTTGGTGATAAAAGATTGAAATTTTCGAAGAAATTTAAAAACTGTAACAAAAGAACGATATTTTCAATAAAGGTTTTCCAAACGTTTTTTTTTGTTGCGTATAGTAAGAACAGCGACATGGTTTATATGTTTCTGATTTGGCGCCAATGATGTTTTCTTTACTTTTAGATATTTTTTTGTTTAATGCCTAGGAAAAAATTTGCAACTGATAGTCACATAGCATACAAGTTCCTTCTATTACAGTTTAGTTCAATTTTCCCATGAAGTAGTTAGTTTTTCCCATACAACAATTTTCTTTGTTTCAGTGTATATATTCAATCCTATGTAGGAGCGTAGAAAATATTTGAAATTTTATAACATACGACTCTTTCCTATTAAAAAAAAACTACATATTGATTTTTTTATTTATTTTTCAGACTGAGCTGCGTTCATGCGCAGCGTGTGGGGAGCCAATCTCGGATAGATTCTATCTGGAGGTTGGAGGATGTTCGTGGCATGCCAATTGTTTGCGGTGTTGCATGTGCATGTGTCCATTGGATCGCCAACAGTCCTGTTTTATACGTGAACGCCAGGTCTATTGTAAAGCAGATTATAGCAAGTAAGTTCAAATGTCCACTGTGCATATTTGGGGGTGGGATGAGAATGAAAATCGGTCGTATTGGTCGTAAATAGTTGTCACCTGTAACCAAACAATGGCTGATGTCTTCCATTTCCATCAATGGTATCGGCGTGTGTATGTTCAGGTGGCTACAAAATATTTTCCCACACTGTAAAAGTGTCTAGATCTCTCTGTATACCCATGTGAGTGTGTATGAACACATAGTAGTTGCAATTGTGTGTTCTCAAGTACATGAGCTGATGCTGATATCCATTCCAATGTCTATATTAACACTGTCATCGCAACGCTTCGTGTAGCTCCACATTTAATCCGTAAAACAAACAGAACCCAAAATGCCTGTCGTCTGTTTATTATCATCTAGCGGCAATGCAACATCCGATGAAAATCGAATGTGCCATTCAATTAAACACCATCTGTAACACAATCCCCAAGGAAAACATCGAAACACAAATGTAAGAATCAAAGTACCACCCCTCCCTCCAAAGACAATATCGGTAAAAGAGCAAGCGGAGAGCATAAGCGATCTGTAAGTTTGGCTGGTTAAGCGGTCGGTCCACTACATCATCATCATCATCACCATATAACAGCGATCAATCTATTGATCTTTTATTCATTTGGCCGTCCGCAGATGCTTTCCATGCCACTGCCATTCAGGCATGACTTGTCAACATTGGATATTGTGATATGGACGTATGCATCACCATGTCCCCAGTTTAGTTGGCTACTTTGTTGAGATACATTTGACGGCAATAAGGGCCAACCAACTAACCAAACCTGATGGCCATAGACCAAATATACCCAAGGTATTTCTGAAGAGAATACAAAATTATCGTCATACAATGATGAGGAAAACGACGACAAGTGATGGTGAGAAGAGAAAAAAGCCCAAATCCAAACATACTCACGGAAATAAGAAAAACATTGAATGTTTATCAGAGGCTGTATAAATATTTGCCTTTCAAGTCGGCCATAATAAGTTCGAAATTGTGGGCTTTCTTTTTTTTCTCGGCGACATCTAAACAAAAGATGCAATTCATTAGAACAACTTTGGTTAGGAGTGGGGGATACAAGCACGCGAACCACCATCTATACTGACAATTGTGGTTCACACCTTCAGTCTCGAGCTTATGTCTAAATGTTGGAAGGTGGCAATTCTTTACTGAAGTGGTCGGCACGGCACGTCTTTGCAGGCAGTGTTATACTTCCGGTACACAGCTACGGGCATGAGTGTAACCGTCTTGGCCTCTTCATAATCCCAATTCCCACAGTGAATTTCAAATTCAATGGAAGCATATGAACATTGAATTTTTTTTAATTTACATTTAAATTTAGTGGAAATATGAAGATTGATATTTATGTTAAATGTGCTCAGCTGGTGCAAAAAAAGGCCATTGTGGTATTGATTGCATTGCCTCTGTAATAGAAAAAGCTTCGTAATATTCATGAAATTTGTCATCAAAATCGAGCCAATGAAACAATTTCATAAATACAATGAAGTATTTCGTTGTTGTAGTGATTTTTATACCCTCCATCATAGGATGGGGGTATATTAACTTTGTCATTCCGTTTGTAACACATCGAAATATTGCTCTAAGACCCCATAAAGTATATATATTCTGGGTCGTGGTGAAATTATGAGTCGATCTAAGCATGTCCGTCCGTCCGTCCGTCCGTCCGTCTGTTGAAATCACGCTAACTTCCGAACGAAACAAGCTATCGACTTGAAACTTGGCACAAGTAGTTGCTATCGATGTAGGTCGGATGGTATTGAAAATGGGCCATATCGGTCCACTTTTACGTATAGCCCCCATATAAAGGGACCCTCAGATTTGGCTTGTGGAGCCTCTAACAGAAGCATATTTCATCCGATCCGGCTGAAATTTGGTATATGGTGTTGGTATATAGTCTCTAACAACCATGCAAAAATTGGTCCACATCGGTCCATAATTATATATAGCCCCCATTTAACCGATCTCCAGATTTGGCTTGCGGAGCCTAAAAGAGAAGCAAATTTCATCCGATCCGGCTGAAATTTGGTACATGGTGTTGGTATATGGTCTCTAACAACCGTGCAAAAATTGGTCCACATCGGTCCATAATTATATATGGCGCCCATAAAAACCGATCCCCAGATTTGGGTTGCGGAGCCTCAAGGAGAAGCAAATTTCAACCGATCCGCCTGAAATTTGGTACATGATATTGGTATATGGTCTCTAACAACCATGCAAAAATTGGTCCACATCAGCCCATAATTATATATAGCCCCCATATAAACCGATCCCCAGATTTGGCTTGCGAAGTCTCCAAGAGAAGCAATTTTCATCCAATCCGGTTGTAATTTGGAACATTGGTCCATATCGGTCCATAATTATATATAGCCCCCATATAAAACATTCTCCAGATTTGACCTCCGGAGCCTCTTGGAGGAACAAAATTCATCCGATCCGGTTCAAATTAGGCACGTGGTGTTAGTATATGGTCGCTAACAACCATACCAAAATTGGTCCAATCACACAAAAATTGGTCGATATCGGTTCATAATCATGGTTGCCACTAGAGTCAAAAATAATCTACCAAAATTTTATTTCTTTATAAAATTTTGTCAAAATTTTATTTCTATAGAAAATTTTGTCAAAATTTTATTTCTGTAGAAATTTTTGTCAAAATTTTCTTTCTATAGAAAATTTTGTCAAAATTTTTATTTCTATAGAAAATTTTGTGAAAATTTTATTTCTATAGAAAATTTTGTTAAAATTTTATTTCTGTAGAAAATTTTGTCAAAATTTTATGTCTACTTTGTCAAACTGAATTATATACGTATTGGATCGATCTTTTTTGATTTAATATATACCACGTATGGACTTACATACAATTTAGAAGATGGTGTTAGGAGGTTTTAAGATACCTTGCAATCGGCATTCGATTGTGGATGGCAGTGTTTAGATGAAGTTTCTACGCAATCCATGATGGAGGGTACATAAGCTTCGGCCTGGCCGAACTTACGGCCGTATATACTTGTTTTTATTTAATAATAAAACATTTCATACTATTAGTGAATACTTTCATTGGTATGAACATTTTTTGTTATGGAAATGAAAAAATTTTCCTTAAGCAAGTTACTCACTTATTTCCAAATATATATGGTCGTTCACTACACTCTGTTAAACACAATTTGATGAAAAAGCTTCGTAATTTTAACGAATTTTGTCATTAAAATGGAGCCAAAGAAACATTGTTATATTAATGAAAGTTCATTGTCATGATAAAACGATTTTTTTTTCATTCATACAGCAAATTATTTTCATTAAAGCTTTTAATAGAACGAAACATTTCATTGCTTAACAATTTTTATAACACAATTTATTGATATAACGCAATATTTTCTAGCAGAGTATTAACGAAATTTCGCGCTAAAATTGAGCCAACAAAATTACTCCACGAATATAATTAAAGTTTTCGTTACGATAACAAATGTTCTGCTAATTAAAGAAGCATTTCATGCTATTAATGTATATTTTCATTGTCCTGATGACAAATTTTCCATATCTTCGCTGAAAAACTCCATTTTAATGAATTCGATTGTATGCAAAATTGAAGACGAATTTTCATAAAGAGATTCGAACAACAAAAATATTTCCAAATACGGTACATTGTTGTGCCAATTCTAAAATAGACCTCCTTTACAGAAATATTTACTATAAATATTATTTCTTCCGCTTACTATTAGAGAAAGATTCGAGAGTTTAATTTTTCAATAGAACCCAAAAAATTGGTCAATGTAATGAAAGTTTTTGTTATCGTAATGGATTGAGTAATTAACACAAAAACTTTTCATCCTGTAAATAAACACGTCATTGTTTTAATGTCAATTTCATTGGCACAATTTTAATGAAATGTCCTTTCTGTGTCATTAAAACTACGGACTTGCCATGTTTTCCATATCGACAGTGGGTTAAGCAAATGATATAAAATTTGTTTACTGAAAAGTAGGTTAAATAATCCTTCATATTTCCTCGCATAAAAGTAAAGTAAACCATACTCATATCTAGGAAATGTGACTTCACTCTATTCTAAATGTATGTTTTCAACATATTTCCTTTCAATATAGTGTGTGCAGAGCCTATCTTTGAGATGTGCTTTTGATTCACTGCATTGATGTTAAAATTGAAGTTTTTTATCGACCTCAAACCTTTCAATTTTTGTTTTGTTTTCAGAAGCTTTGGTGCCAAGTGTTCAAAATGCTGTCGTGGTATTTCAGCATCCGATTGGGTTCGAAGAGCACGAGATTTAGTCTTTCATTTAGCCTGCTTCGCATGCGACCA
Source organism: Haematobia irritans (assembly GCF_050003625.1). Taxonomy (NCBI): domain Eukaryota; kingdom Metazoa; phylum Arthropoda; class Insecta; order Diptera; family Muscidae; genus Haematobia; species Haematobia irritans. The sequence continues at coordinate 79,603,553 of NC_134400.1, forward strand.
GTGTGGTCGACAATTGTCGACTGGAGAACAATTTGCCCTCATGGAAGATCGAGTTTTATGTAAATCCCACTATCTGGAGACTGTGGAAGGGGGCACCACCTCAAGTGATGGTAAGTAATGCACATTGAAAGTTGCCGGGACTAGATGTGCGTTGACAAGCACACGTTAAACGGTAGCTTAACTTTACATATGGACGTGTTGGTGTCATGAGCCACGTATGTTTCCACTTAGGTACCTGACAAACTCCATGTCAGTCACCGGCAAAAGCGAAACTAACAAAACTTAAACACACAACAACTTGACGCCAGCCATGCAAATAATCATACCGAGCGACAATCAGTCTGTAAGAAAGCCAAACAATCACATAGCTAATCTGTCCGTCCGTCCGTCCGTCCATCTATCCTTTCTTTACTCACTGTACGTCCGCCAACTAGGTAACCAAGTCAATTTTGTTTCCAAACTTCCTGACTTTGAAAAGCTCACAGCGTCTGTCTGTCCGTTGGTCGACCAACAAGTTGACATGAAACGTGCTCTCCCAACCACATTAAACATGAAATTCACTCATTTGCAAAATGTTCCATATAACCGCAATGTATGAATGATGATTCCGTGGTGGGACATTTGTGTATTCACGGTATTTATCCGACATGCAATGAGTCAAAACTGACGTGGATACGATTAGCACTAACAACCCTCAAAAGCTCATTTCAAAATCTAAGGATACTGTGGGAGAGGGCATTCTTACAGACCCTGGGCTCAATTACAATGTGACAATATTGAAAAATGTATTTACCACTAATCTATCTATTCTCGCTTTAACTTCACCTATGTTCTCTCTTAATTGTGTCTTTCAGATGGCTGTGATGGCGATGGTTACCATAAAAGCAAAACGAAACGAGTTCGCACTACATTCACCGAGGAACAGCTACAAGTATTACAGGCCAACTTTCAGATAGATAGTAATCCCGATGGTCAGGACCTGGAACGCATAGCATCCGTGACGGGGCTAAGTAAACGAGTAACACAAGTCTGGTTTCAAAATTCCCGGGCACGACAGAAAAAACATATACATGCTGGTAAGAACAAAAGTAAGTAGTGTTAGATGCAGTAGCAATAGTTTTGGTAGTCGCGAAGCTAATATCGCTTTTCCATTTTCCAAGAGACTACCAATAGTTTCGAGTAGATATAGCATAACAAGTTTATTAGTCATATAATACCCAGCAATTATACTAAAGAGGAGTTTATCTACTTCTCGGAAAATATTTGCATTTATAATGCAAATCATTTTGAGACTTTCTTAATCGATTGTGGCATGATTATCCATCGGTCTATCTGGCTGGTTGGTTTGCTCCATACATTTCGTTGGTATTAATCAACCGGCTTCAAATTTGTTACAGGATAATATTTTTATCCAAAAAATTTATGACTAAAGGCCGGTACAAAGTCCATGTTTCATGCGGCAAAACTAAAATTTGCTTTACTCTGTTATTATGTCAGGATTTCCAAAGAAAACCCGCATATTTATTCTTATTTTGCGCCTATAGTTTTGGTTGTTTAGTCGTTTAACACTCAAACTCGGTGATTTCTTTTGGTTATAAAAAGGCAACAGATTCTATAGTTGTTGTACACTGAAAAAAAAAATATTGTCGTGAGGCAAAAGATTTTATGTTCGAATGCGAATTTTGCTTAACATGGAAGACGCTAATATAAAGTGTTTTTTTTCTTGTCCAAAGTCGAGACACTTTTCAATGAAGACGTTTTTCCTTATAGCTAAGTGATTCGACTTCAAATTGAAAAATAATTATGTTTGATTAAGGTCAAATTTCCAAATACAGGCTCGACTCCAAGTAGAAATTATGTTAGGTTTCAAGTAAAAACGTCTTAAGTATTGAAAAATCATCTCCTAGTTTTAAACGCTTGTTTGCTTTGTATTTAGTCAAGTTACAAAAAGTCAACAAACTTAATGGTCTTTGATAGCACATGAAGAGAATAGCTGAACAAATGAATCAACTAATTTTTTGTTCTTACAATCAAATTTGAGAGAGAATTGTATCGTAAATGTATCATTACTTCAATTCTCCGCTTCTTTGGCTCGATATCAATACCACTATCATTAGTGTGAAAACAAAATCTTTTTTAGTGTAGAATAAGCTTTTAGAGACTTATATCATGTAGAAAGTAGTTACTGTATACATAGATACAACACTCTCGTCATATCCGATTTGTTGAAATCCAAATTAAAACAATTCTGTTATTTCCTGCTCAAAAAAGTATAGTACACTGTATATTTAATTTTTGATATAAATGTATCCAGAGGGGTCTAGTTTTGATAAATTTAATTCGAATTGAATGCATTAAATTAAACTAAATAACAAATAAATACTTTTTTTAATTTGTTGGCTTATATAAAATAATTAATTTATGCTGGGGTCCGATCAACAATGATGCCTCTTCAGCTATTGGATAACACGAATCGGATATATCGAGATTGGATATTGATTTCTTTGCTTGTTTCCTTTGTTGTGCGTAGATACTTACATACTTATAGAAATATTCTCTACAACATATTTTTGATTATAGTGCGTGAACCCGAAGGAAATTCTTTTGCCCGCCACATAAACCTGCAACTCACCTATTCGTTCCAGAATAATGCTCAAAATCCTATGCAATTGAATGGCAATAAAGCGGGATTGTATCCAGCCCATGGTAAGTAAGCATAGTATAGAGCCTAAAATTCTTATTTGTTAGAGAGTAGTTTCTTTTGCGTCATATGACCATTTTTTTTTTTTAACTGCACAATTTATTTCTTTAACTCATCCATAGTTTGGCATAGTTTTTTAGGCCTAACCTAGCTCCCAAAAATGGTCCACGTAGAAAACTCTATCGTGTTGGCAAATGAACGTGACATTTTAGGCATGCTAGGTTCATGTGGCCTGCTTATCTCTTTTTCTATGTAAACCGAAAGAAGAGATTTCTATTCTGATGAACGAAATTTTGGATAAAATATCTTACATTAACCCTTATAAAGGGTGATTCTTTTGAGGTTAGGATTTTCATGCATTAGTATTTGACAGATCACGTGGGATTTCAAACATGGTGTCAAAGAGAAAGATGCTCAGTATGCTTTGACATTTCATCATGAATAGACTTACTAACGAGCAACGCTTGCAAATCATTGAATTTTATTACCAAAATCAGTGGCAGAAAATCCGCTTTTTTATCGACAAATTTTGTTCAGCGATGAGGCTCATTTCTGGTTGAATGGCTACGTAAATAAGCAAAATTGCCGCATTTGGAGTGAAGAGCAACCAGAAGCCGTTCAAGAACTGCCCATGCATCCCGAAAAATACACTGTTTGGTGTGGTTTGTACGCTGGTGGAATCATTGGACCGTATTTTTTCAAAGATGCTGTTGGACGCAACGTTACGGTGAATGGCGATCGCTATCGTTCGATGCTAACAAACTTTTTGTTGCCAAAAATGGAAGAACTGAACTTGGTTGACATGTGGTTTCAACAAGATGGCGCTACATGCCACACAGCTCGCGATTCTATGGCCATTTTGAGGGAAAACTTCGGAGAACAATTCATCTCAAGAAATGGACCGGTAAGTTGGCCACCAAGATCATGCGATTTGACGCCTTTAGACTATTTTTTGTGGGGCTACGTCAAGTCTAAAGTCTACAGAAATAAGCCAGCAACTATTCCAGCTTTGGAAGACAACATTTCCGAAGAAATCCGGGCTATTCCGGCCGAAATGCTCGAAAAAGTTGCCCAAAATTGGACTTTCCGAATGGACCACCTAAGACGCAGCCGCGGTCAACATTTAAATGAAATTATCTTCAAAAAGTAAATGTCATGGACCAATCTAACGTTTCAAATAAAGAACCGATGAGATTTTGCAAATTTTATGCGTTTTTATAAAAAAGCTCTTTTTTTTTATATCAAGCTCTTAACAAATCACCCTTTATTATGTTGGGGTCATTTGATGGCCCACATCGTATTTTTCATCAGCGCATTTCTTACTATTGGAATATAAATATAAGTTCTTACTACTCAGCAAGAATTCAGTACATGTCAACAATTTGTGCACTGACTAGTAAGAACTTTTATTTATATTCCAATAGTAAGAAATGCGCTGATGAAAAATACGATGTGGGTCATCAAATGACCCCAACATAAAATAAGGGTTAACGGGGAATTTCGTTGGTCTAAAATTTCGTTCCTGAGAAATGTATTTTTTCTTTGAGTGTACGTTGCATCCTTTCACGATATATATTCACGTCTGAATTCGAGCGTTTACTCATAGGTATGCTAATGTGAACTTGAGAACACTTCTTGTCAGCTACCCTGTGTGGAAAGCCCAAAAATGTATTGAGTTGCTTAATTAAATACTAAATCCTTGTATCCCAGCCAACTGTATTTTTTTTTTGAGTGTGCCTCAATAAAGTTGGTTTAGAAAATCAATTAGACAATCCAAAATAGTTTTATCTTAAATTTAAACAATAAAATAAGTTTAAAATATGATTAACTCTTATTAATTCAGACATTTGTGTTTTTCATCTTTATTTCATTACAGATTCCTCAATGGATGAATTATCACAGGACTCCAGTGTGCATTGTATGCAAAGTGAAGTGTGACTTAATCTGTTAGAACCGAATTAGATCAATTAATTCTTATTACCTTATTACCATTACAATTATTTCCTTTTTTTTACAAAATATTGAAAATATTTTAGATTAGAAAGAAAAATGAAAAAAAAAGATTACGTCCTACACCTAGTCAAAATTGCAAAATCGTCCAGTTCTATAGAATAATGAAAAGATATTAAGGCTATAATCGCACAAAAAAGAAATCAAAAAAATCGTTGATCATAAAAAACAAAAGTAATTCAACATTCGGCTCAAGTCAGTGAATAAATTTAAATATACATACAACTAATATTAGATGTAAAGTACCCAGTCCTTGCTCCTAGCTTCCATGTAACTAACGTCCCTGAAAAAGAAAATTATTCACAAAAAAAAATATGTAGAGAAATGATTGATTTTATTTTTGTTTCGATAGAAGGACAACTTGCAAACAAACAAACCCAGAAGACAAACTCTTAGTGAAATTCTAACTGACAACTTACATATATAAATATATTAAAATTATAACTAATTTAGGTTTTAGAAACTAGCATGGACAAGCATGCACCTACATATGGAGTGAAGTGAAACACACACCCACACAAATTTGTATCCAATCATTTTAAGGGCACTGGTACAGTTTTTAAAGCACTGTTTTTTTCACATTTTAAATATTTTGTGGATCGTCTGGTCATTTGGGATATTTCGATGTAAACGAAACCTAATGTCAATGACAAAAAAGGAATAGCAAATATGAATTAGTAGGTTCCCTTAATTAATAAAAACAAAAATTTTTAAATGCCCAAAATGAGCACATATTGCTGACTTTTTAAATGCAATTCTTTTACATTTTATTCTCAAAACAACGGCAGTTATATCCTTTGACATTTTACCCATAATTCTGAATGTGGGCTATAATGTTCAAAATTAACTGAAGCATAGCTACCAATCGATTTAGATCCGGCTTTTCTGATTTTCACAGGATATTTGTGTGTACTCTTCCATATGTATGTGTGTGAGTGTATCCTAATGCACATGGACATGTGTCTGTGTATTATGTACAATGCTATGATATAGCCTAGTAGAATACGAGTATTATGTTGATTATTGTGTAAAGTTATCCTTTGATGTACATACATTTGTATGTGAATGTATATGTGCGTGTGTAATGTTGTATGTATGTGTATTAGAGTGGGTCCGAAAAGCTAGTGATGTTCGTGTTTTCGACATAAAGTCTTGTTTATGTCGAAAACATTGGGAAATTTTAACTGAAGCATAATTATTTCTATGAACTAAAATAGAGTTAAAGTATCTTTAATTCACTGCATCCAGAGAAGGAATATGATCACCTCAAATATGTTGCATGATCAAAATGTTATTTTTGGATGGAGAACTTGTAACATATATGTCGCAACAATGTTATTTATATATCCGATTGGCGAGAAAACAACATTTTTGTGGCAAAAGTATTCAATGTTCGATGCCAAAAAAAATAAAATTGCTCGTGATCATATTCCTTCTCTGCGTGTGGAAGGGTTCATTGTTTCTTGTGTGCAATAATGGTGAAATTTCTGAGTCTTTTAGGAAAGACTAAATTTCATGTCAGGTCAGGCAAGGCTAAATTACACTGGACAAGCAGAAATAACCTATCTTAAGTTCGTGTTGCGTGCCGAAAAAAACCGTTTTTGCTCTAAATATAAAGGTGAACATTTGGAAAAGTCAGCTTTGATCATTCGACTTATTCAGACCTGTTGCCAATTTCACAAAATTTTGCAATTTGTATCGAAAATAAAATCGTGCGATTTAGAATTGCTTGTTGTGGGAATCGCGCGAAAGCGTATGGAATTGAAAATCACAAAATTTCAATTCCAAAATGATTCATACCTGTTAAAGAAAAAACATTTTAGTCCAGCAATTATTTTTTATTTTTTTTTAAAGAAAACAATAAATGAATCTGTAAGTCGCAAGGAATGATTTTTTTTAATGCAATTGCCTACTTCGAAATACATCGACGCCGACGAAAATTAGCAAAATTACAAAATAAATATGGCGCCACGCTACTCAGTGTTGCATTGAGTTTCATTCTCGCCAGTTTCTAAATCAAATCGTAATATTTGAAACACGATATGCGAATCGCAAAACTTCCCTTCAGTAGATTGTGTCAAAATGGGGTCGCTCCAAAATATACGCGATTTTTACTTTACAAGTACATTATTTCGATATTTTATATTTTTGATTTACTGCCAAGACATATAGCAATTTATTGTTAAGCATGTTTTATACAAGCTTTACAATATCATTGAAAAATTGATTAATTTATTTTGAATTCGCAGAGGCAAGTCTCATCGACTTGAAATCGCAAAATTTTTGCGATTTGCAATGACCGGAACAAGTCTAATTGGAGAAATCGCAAACTTTTTACAATTACGATTATGAAAAAAAAAAACAGGCCTGATTATAATTTTTGAGTAGTTTTTCCAGATTACTAGGTTAGGTTAGGTTAAAGCATCCCACCATCACATTCCATTTTCAAATCAAAGTCGATTTTATCGTAGATTCGATTCGATTTCGGTCATCATCAGTAATCAATTAATGTAGTTTATGCAACGCAATTAAATTTTACTGAATAACAAAATAAAAAGTAGAATTTGAATATTATTATATTTTGAAATATTTTTTCAAAATCTCTGCATTAAATCCCATGCTAGAAACATTTTAGACTATATCAACCTTGTAAATCTTTTCTCTGTAAGTGATAACTAACATTCTGTTTGACCATGCCATGTTGACTAAACTAGAAAAAGGAAGTCATTGCCATTGAGATCAGGGCTGTGGAGTTGGAGTCGGAGCCGGAGACGGAGTCTGAAGATTTTGCTGTAGTCGGAGTCGGAGCCGGAGTAGTAGAAATTTTGTTCGACTCCGACCCTGGCGAAACAAAATTTGAAAAACACTTCATATCTTTGTAACTAAAGACATATTTCGACAAATTAGATTCCATTAGGGGTTTCAATCGAACAACGAAAGACGAAGTACTGGATTTCAGGCCATTCAAAGTGTATTTATATGGTTGAAATTTCACGGTTATATAAAAAGTAGGTTTCACTAGAATATGGGCTTAATTGATCAATTGTATTGTCCATTTTTAACATATTAAAATATAGATTTTTGACCCTGTATATACTCTTGATAAAGGTATAACTCTAATGCAATATAGCAGTAGAACCTAAAGTTCTGAATTTTTGGCAGGCATGTCGAGTTCGAAGTTGGATCATACCGGACAATTTTGTGATATAGCACCTACATATAAACCCAACTTCCGATTTGTTTTAAAAAAATTTTTTCCAGTCTAAAATTTTCATAAGATTTGTCAGAAATTTGGAATTTAGAGTTATTTGAGATCCATAAATAAATGCGGAAATTTCCCAGATTCTGAGATAGCCCTACATAATTACTTGAGAAATCTCCTTATACACCCGATGTCCCTGGAAGCCAACGTGTCATCTTAGCCGGTCTTTTGTTTTCATCAAAGCCACTCGAAATTCTTTACATAAAATTAATGGCCTCTAATATCCATAACTGATAGACCATTTATAAATCGATGTTTCACCATTTTACTTCTATAGAAACACTCGTAACTGGTAGTGGTTATTTGAAATTCCACCCGTCCTAATTTTTGGCAGTTTAAATCTGTTTTATATATCCCACACATTACATTTTTTTAACATTTAAACTTTCTATCTGATTAGCCCGACATTTTGATCTTTATGTATCTGTTTGTTAGTGTTTCTATTTTATATAGATTTATTTTTTATAAAATGCCTATATAGACCAATACCAGGGTTTTATTTCTTAAACTTCTGGAAGCCTAATTATTTGTTTAAATTTTGTGTTTTTATAAATTCATATATTCTGGAGATTGTTGTTATTTACCCATATTTTTATGTGGTCTCTATATAGTCTTGTGTCGTACTTAAATTTATTGGCCTGACATTAAAATGTAGAGTTCTTCACATCCCTAAAATGCTGAGGTTTGTCGTCGAGTCGTATCAAAATTTAGAATTAGAGTTCTTTTGGACATATAAACACATATGGCAAAATAGAGTACTTATATCGGTCTATTTTTGGAACACTACACCTTAAAATTACAATTGAAATACTGTTAAAATGAGATTTAGGTACACCACCTGGAGTCGACTCCGGAGTCGGAGTCGAGGCCAATAAGAAATGCTGGAGTCGGAGTCGAGTAAAATTGACTCGACTCCACAGCCCTGATTGAGATAAAGATTAAACTGCAAGACTGCATTGATTGAAAAGATTGAAGTGGTCAACGATTTATTGGCCTTTAAAATATGAATGCGAATTTTACTTAACAAATGTGATACAATTTTCAATGACGTTGTTTTGTCTTTTATATTTAAGTGATTCGGCTTAAAATTGGGTATCCTAAAAATTCTTCAAATTTACTTAAATCGTCTTTGATTTTGTGAATTTTTGTATCTTGACTACAAAGCAAAAACGCGTTCAAAACGGGGAGATGCTATTCAATAGTTTATTTTAAAGACGTTTTTACTTGAAACAGAGCACAATTTCTAATTGTATTCGAGTCTGATTTTGGGAACTTAAGTTTTCGTGAACACGTTTTTAATGGACTTTGATAGCACATGAAGAAAACAACTGAAAAACTTATAAATTAAAATTTGTTTCCTACAATGAAGTACACAAAACTCAAATTTAAAATAGAATTGTATGTTAAAGGTAACCTTACTTCAATTCTCCGTTTCTTCGGCTCGTAATCAAGACTAAAATCATTAGTGTAAAGTCAAGATCTTTGGAACAGGGCATGCTTTTTTCAGTGTTGTTTCGGTCGAAACTGGGATTGCACCCATGACATTTTGTATGCCAGACGGGCACGGTGGCCCTCAAACCGACCTATATATTGATCAGATTTTAACCAAAAAGTTATTCAGCATAACCTTTACTAAATTCAGGCCATCAATGACACACATGCTTCTTCTTCTGTAGGGATTGTGGTCATGCCGACTCATGCCATCAAATTATTCCCAATAATTATTACTTTCTCTAGATGGCACATCCTTCGACATTTCGATAATGTCTTCTGTCTACATACACATACAAATACAGACATGTGTGCAAACATATGTGCGTGTACATTCATTCGCACTTGTGTAAGTATTTAGTTAGCAAGATACTCTGTAAATTAATTTAGATAAACAATTTGTCCCCTGTAATTTATATTTAAGAATGATTACAAAATAAAACTGTTGTTATTGTTTATTTCTTGTTTGGTCCTGTTACTTCCTTTCACCGCCTCTGTCATTCTTTCAAGCTCAACTATTGCAAGTGGCACTGTGAAAGGGTGGATGTGATTGACTCCCCTCAAAATTTTGTAAAATAGAAATTTCCTTTAACTTTAAGTTAAATTATTTAATCGAACGAATGAAAGACGAATGTGACAATGAGAAAGAGAATGAAGAAAAAAAAAGTTTTATAAAAAATGATGACTATCATTATTGTAATTTTTATTATTATTATTATTAATAGTATCCTTAGATATTTGTTTTGTAAATAGTAATTCCTAAACACACTTAAGTATTTATAACAAATTCTAATAAAACCAAGCAAACAAACAAATCAATAATATAAACATAAATATATCGAAAAAATAATAATAACAATAAAACAAACATTATTTCCAAATTTAAACTATCTTTGAAGTTTCACTGGGGGCTAAGGATGCACATTGGGAAAATTGTATTCGCCTTAGGATACAAGTGTACATGGATGAAACAGAGCGTTCATATATGTTTCGGTATGAAGAAATATGTATTGGGGGGAACATTATTGTGAAGTGTAATCGTGCAATGTTCATAAACTAGAACAATAAAGATATATGCAGTGATGGCAATTTGGTGCTTTTAGCACCAAATTTAGTGCGTTTTGATTTCCAGAAAGCCCCAAATTGGTTCCAAAAAAGAACCAACTTGGTGCTTTCTGGCGTTTTCTTTTAGTGCTTTTGGTGCTTTTTCCAATTTGAACAGTTTTGAGTTTGATTGACGACATCTTTTCATACAAAAGTTCTGGTTAGACCGTCAAAAGCTTAATAAACCCAACTATATTGCTATAGAATTTGATTTATTGTAAAGTTTAGCGACGAGTGCAGAATTTTTGAACTCGAAAAAGATGGTATTACAAACTTTAATATTAAATTCACAAAAGCACTCATTACTGAAATAATATTTCCACATTTAATGTCGACACATTTATTTTCTCCTCTGAAAAAAACACAGTGTAAAATATGAAGTAATTACTGATAAAAATTAATGAGTGTAAAATAAGATGTACACTTCGATAGAGGTTCATAATTTTATAAGACTAAAAATGCTTAAAATGAAATCAATACACTAATAGAAAAAATTACGTTCCATAGTCGTGAACGGACGGTGACAAAATGAAACGGCAACGTTCACAAAAAATCAAAACGGAATGTTCACAATTTCGTCCACGGGCGTTCACGATTTCATGAACGGCATTCGTTTTTCTTGGGCCATGAAATGTCTTAAAATAATATTTAGACGCTATTATGGCAACTCCCTCGGTGGTGCAATGTGCTAATGCGACTGTTAACACGTATGGTGCAGAAAACACAGGTTCGAGTCACGCCAGCGGAAATCTTTTTTTTTAATTTTCTTTATAAAGTCGTAACCATAACGTTTTCAGATCATGAACGCTGGTTGTTGTTTTGACAACGCATGGTGTCATTTTATCGTTGTCAGATTGACACCGCCTGTTCTCAGTTTGACACCACATGTGTGTTGATTCCCTTTCATGAACGAATCGTTTTAAAATGAGCACGCCGTGCACGATTTTTTTCTATGAGTGTACCCACAAGTTCTATATTTGGAAGTTGTTTTTTTTTTTGTTAGTAGTAGTACGTGGAATTTTAGCTGGTTGTAGTAGGAGTAGTTCTTGTGGCGGAAACTGGTATGTTAGAATTTATAATATAGTTTTGGTGCTTTTTGCCCTTCGGGAGTTGGCATCACTGGATATATGTTAATATGTTAGGTTAGGCAAGTTAAGGTTAAAAAGAGGACTCAAAAGAGGCCCTATCTCGTGTCAGCTGAAATACACTTAAGTCAGTATTCGGCTTGTTGTGCGCTCTAATTTCTTTTAGTACCCACCAAAAAAATTGGAAGTTCTTCCAAAGGCACAACTTTAAAAGCACTTCCAGAAGATGCACTCCCAATGATGTTCTTTATTTTAACTACCCAGGAAGTTCTTTTAATTCAATTTTTTATAACTTGGGGTTTTCATACTTTTAATGGGTAATTTTAACTTTTTTTGTTTCAAATAGGTTAAAAACAATGTAAGAATTCATAAAATGGTACAAATTATTTAAATTTTGTCGAAAAAAATACTAAATCCAATCTGAAAAAATTGTGAATTTTCGAAAATATTTGAGGTCAAACGTTTCCGAAAAGCGTTAGAATCCATTAAAAATTATACAAATTATTTATTTGACAAAATATCACAGAATTTTTTAATTTACATCCAAAACATTGAATTCGGATCACACCTAGAGAAGTGATGCAAATTCAGTGCAATGGCTGTTGAAATGGAGGACTTCCGTCCTATGACAAGTCCACGTTAAATTTTTTGCTGGGTACATAATTGTGTTTCCAACCTGGGCCAGTTCCCGAATCACCTCTTCAATGATACGATTAACTCTTTATCTAGTAAAGGCAACACACTGACGAAGGTAGTGTTCCAAAGTCTCATCATCGTCAAAACACGCCGTACATGTATTATCTTCTGCTGCTCCTATTCACTTCATTTCATTTATTCTTATCATTTATCCTTATAGACTTTTACTTACAACAGGTCCATTGGATCCGTTGTCTTGGCTACACTGAAGTGAAGCCACCAGGGAGAAAACTTTTGGTTAATTTTAGAAAATTTTAAATATTTTTAGAAAATTTTAACTAAAAAGTATTACAAACGCTGGCATCACGCAAATATCACAAAAATACGAGTAAGTAAATATTTTTCGACAAATTCAAGAAAATTTATTAGACATAATTCGTTTTTTTTACATGTTAAAGAAAATTTAGTAGTTTGAAGGAAAAAAATTGGAGCTCAAAATTGCAAGAATGTCTTTACACTGAAAAAACAGTGAATCCACCAGGAAGAAAACTTTCTTTTAATTTTAGAAAATTTTGAATATTTTTAGAAATTTTTTACTAAACAGTATTACAAGCGCTGGCATCACGCCGATGTCATTAAAATAAGTAAATATTTTTCGATATATTCAAGAAAATTTATTAGACATAAATAATGTTTTTCACTTGTTAAGGAAACATTTTTAGTTTGAAGGAAAAAAATGGAGTTCAAAATTGCAAGAATGTCTTTAGTGACATATGAAGTTCATGATGGGAGCTTTTGTAGTAAAATTTACAAATTTAAAGAAATAATGAACTATTTTGTTTCTGAGTTCATTTATCTAACGTACGCAAAAAATTATTAGAGTAAAGGAAACTTTCTCCAAACATAATAATTGTGTGAATTAAATATAGTTAGTTGGCTTTAGTGAAATAGAGAGTTCACTTTTTTTAGTGTAGTGACTTACGGAGTTCATGATGAACGCATACGTAGTAAAAGTTACAAATTTAAAGAAATAATTAACTGTTTTGTTAGATATACGAATTTAGTAAATCTTTATGCTTAATTTGTGTAGAATTTTTTCCAATTTTTTAGTTAATTTAAGTAACGTACGCAAAAAATTATTAGTGTAAAGAAAACTTTCTCCAAACATAATAATTCATGGAAAGTAAAGTTAAATTGGCTTTAGTGAAATAGAGAGTTCACTTTTTTGAGTGTATGTTGCACTTCCTCTCCATTGATGTCCACCAGACTATCGACGCGTATGTCAGGATTGGACTTATTTCGCTCTCATATAACCAGTGCGTCACCTTCGGACAAATACGACGACAAATACAATGAGCTTGCCTGCAAAAATTTTATCGTTTTTGATTTCCGAGTGTTTTTGATGTCAATATAGCATGATTTTTCAATATTTAATATTGCAGCTGAATAAAAACATATAATATGTTGTTATTTGTTGAGTTATTTGAAGATCAAAGAATGTCCACGTGGCCAGACAACAGCAATGCCTAGTGATGAATTAAAAAAGCTGATAAGCGATGGCAACACTATGCTATTTTCTGCCAAGGAATTAGAATAGATTTTAATATGGCGACACGCCGCTAGCCATTGGGGTATTCCGTCGCGGTTTGGTCTTTCCATAGTTTAGGTGAAAGTAAGTGTTCGGCCATCGCTATGGTTATATTGACTAAAGTCGCACAAAAGGGAAGTGTTCCAATTTGAAGCAGTTTGTATACCCTGTGCCACACTGTGGAACAGGGTATTATAAGTTAGTGCATATGTTTGCAACACCCAGAAGGAGACGAGATAAACACATGGTGTCTTTGGCAACAAGTAAGGAAAGTCTAAAGTCGGGCGGGGCCGACTATATTATACCCTGCACCACTTTGTAGATCTAAATTTTCGATACCATATCACATCTGTCAAATGTGTTGGGGGCTATATATAAAGGTTTGTCCCAAATACATACATTTAAATATCAATCGATCTGGACAGAATTTGATAGACTTCTACAAAATCTATAGACTCAAAATTTAAGTCGGCTAATGCACTACACTCAAAAAAAAGCGAACTCCCTATTTCACTAAAGCCAATTTAACTTTATTTTAGTTCATAGAAATATTCTGTTTGGAGAAAGTTTTCTTTACTCTACGTGTACGTTAGTTAAATTAAATAAACCCGAGGAAAAAAATATACGCAAATGAAGCGTAAAGATTCGTGTCTTCTACAAAATAGTTCAGAATTTCTTTCAATTTGAAAATTTTACGTGAACTTCGTATTTCACAAAAGACATTCTTGCAATTTTGAACTCCAAGTTTTTTTCTTCAAACTACAAAATTTTCTTTAACAAGTGAAAAAACTTTGTTATGTCTAATAAATTTTCTTGTATTTGTCGAAAAATATTTACTTATTTTTATGACATCGGCGTGATGCCAACGTTTGTAATACTGTTTAGTTAAAATTTTCTACAAATATTCAAAATTTTATAAAATTAACCGAAAATTTTCTTCCTGATGGGTTCACTGTTTTTTCAGTGTAGGGTGGAACACAATGTTAATTAAAAAAGACATGGGAAACATTTAAATCTGAAGCAATTTTAAGGAAACTTCGCAAAAGTTTATTTATTATTTATCGCTCGATATATATGTATTAGAAGTTTAGGAAAATTAGAGTCATTTTTACAACTTTTCGACTAAGCAGTGGCGATTTTACAAGGAAAATTTTGGTATTTTGACAATTTTTGTCGAAATCAGAAAAACATATATATGGGAGCTATATCTAAATCTGAACCGATTTCAACCAAATTTG